>NC_137692.1:15090316-15172816 GCF_963989245.1 Nansenia antarctica | reverse complement strand
TGACAACACAATATGCACCATTTCTTTGTTATATTGACCAAGTTTGTGCCACTGATTTACATGGATACATGGAATACACAGACACATGTATCAACCTTGAGTCATTAAGACAGCTGTCATAAATGTTTCTTTGTATCTTATTTGTCTTATTTGATCCTATTTGGTGTGAATAAACAACATGGCTGCCTCCCAGGATGACTCTGTTTTTTTTATTGACTATGACCATGTCAGTGGAAGAACCGACACACTGCCTGATCGTGGGGCTGAGGGACGCACACATGCACAGGGAGATCAACAAGCACACAAGACACCAGACTTGAAATGTTGGTTGTTTTCTGTTATGGCTGAGAGTTTCCATCGATAGCTCAGTAATGAGAGGCTACATTCATTTCAAACTCGGATCAATAACACCAGCGCAGTGAGGTGACTGCTGCGGTTATAGGCCAAACTGATCAATACTACAGTCATGACTTCTGTGGGGGGGAAACAGTACACACACACATACATATACTGTAACATGTGTGATATCTTTCATTGATCTATGTTGTTTTGGCTGTCTTCAGGTGTGGACCATTGTAATCAGGGGGTGTGGCTCACCTTTTAAATACATTTTGCTTTACTTTCATTCCAAAAGCAACAACCAATGATAGTATATCTGAAAGCAAACAGTTAAGGGGCAAAACACGAGGAGGAATGTCGCTCCAAATGTTCCATCATCATTATTTCCAATAATAGACTGTTAGCTGGAAGGGGGATGGTAGTAATGGAAGCGACAGTGGCATCTCAAGCAGCTAATGAGTTCACCACCTTTTAAACTTGTTCTTGTGTAGTCACACAATTGCTTTCAACACCTCAGAGAGATTTCCAGTCGATATGTTGTACCTGTTACTGTTTTGGGCACACACAATGTCTATGTCTAGTTCTAGGTCTAGGTCTAAAGATCTGAAGACTCTGTTCTGTTGTGTGACTGCGTGCAAACCAACATTGCCATACAGCCTGAAGAGGACTTACATGAGCTTATTTATTTACTCAGTTAAGATTACGGTTTGAAAGAAGAGTTATACTATTATAGACTGAGGTCGGGGGGGCCCTGCCTGAAGAACCTGGACGTGGTTGGGGTAGTGGTGGTCTAGTCTAGTGGATAGTGAGTTGGAATGGTGATTGGAAGGTTGTGAGTTCAAATCCAGCCTGAAACACCACCACTAGTGTGGCCTTGAGTAAGGCACTTTGCCCACAGTTACTCCAGGGGGAATGTGCTTGGAATTGTAAGTCGCTTTGCATTAAAAGTGTCTGCTAAATGGCTAATTCTAAATTCTGGTTGGATACAAACTAGTTTGGTGTGAGTCGAGGAGGTGCGTCTTATAGGCTGCGCTGGGGCCTGGGCCTTGGAGCGAAGGCTACAAACTGATCCTGGGCACGGCCCCTCAGGGACCCTCAACACTCCCCGTTCTTCCCTCGGCTCATGACCCTACTGGAAGTGAGACTTAGTTTTGTACTGTATAGTGGATTTATTCGTTTGTTTTGTTTACTGGGGTATTATCTATTCAGTCTTTTTGAGCCCTAGTAATAACCTAATCTTAGTGGTTTCCTTCTAGAAGCTACTATTGAAGCATCTTATTCCACAGTGTTGCCATTACATTACATGCCTATTCTTAATAAACTCTGCAAACTCTGGCTCTCTGCATTATGTGCTTTGCTCTGCTGGACCCCATACATTAGAGATCGTTACATTAGTTAGGTGTTTTTGGAATATGCCAAGTCTGGAATAAAAAATAAATCATTCACAACATGGACCTCAAAACCTCTCTCTCTCTCACACACACACACACACACACACACACACACACACGCACGCACACACACACACACACACACACACACACACACACACACACACACACACACAGCCTCCTACTGTGTTGCAATGACACAAGATCATAAATCAAACACAGTCTAATTGGAGCGAGAGCAAGGAAGCGTAATATGCAAACACACACACACACACACACACACACACACACACACACACACACACACACACACACACACACACACACTGTCACACTGTGCATTACATAGAAAGGCAGATAATGAGTGTGATTTAGACTGGAGAGGAACCTGGTAAGCATGACCCTGTGTTGATTGCAGGTCACTGACCAAACAAGAATAAAGAGCAGTGTTTTAGCATCATTGGTGGGTCATTATACAACATATATGTTGGGGGTGCAAGGAAAGGACAAGGAGGAAGCGAGTAAACATTATGAATAAAGATAAGCTTTGTGCACCAAGTGCAAAAATAAGCAAGAAAATCACAAAAGGCTACTAAATGTTCTCCTTCTGTCCCCAGAATTAAAGTCATTGTGAGAAATGGGTATTGACATACCCATTGGCCTAATCCATAGAGATTACCAATACAACAGTTGTATGATTCCTCAACAAAGTGACACGTGTTGCTTAGCTCGGTTCAGAGAACTGCTGTGCGAATCCTAAACACTCCATTAGACTGCAAATGAGACGCATCTAACCAGATTCTCCTAGGCTAAAGTTAGCGTGTTAGCTTCTATAATGTCATTTCTTATTTTGGCTTTCCTAACTCGATATCTAACCAGCTGTGCTAAGAGTCTGGATGATTTTATTATCAAAAGTGGGGCGTGTCCCTGCAAATGTGGCCAGTTAAGTGATATTCTTGATATTCTGTTGAGGTGGCTGATCACACTGTCAACCTTCTGATTGCTAGCTGGCTGCCTTAACCCCTGTGCCAGACACACCTCTCTGCCATTTTTTAATTCAAGCTGATACACATACGTACCTATCTTTTTACACCTTTTTTATCTATCTATCTATCTATCTATCTATCTATCTATCTATCTATCTATCTGAATTACCTGTAATCGAGTTTCGTGGAATTACCCCCCAGATCTGTAAAGATATTTGGATATTCATTTTCGAACAATAAAGGCATCAATGGAGAAATGACATAAATGTATTGTACGTAGATGACACCTTATTCAGTACAAATTATATATAATATAATGATATAACCTGCAGATGAAATATTTCTCTGTTTGTTGCTAGCTAGCTACATCATAATTAAGTATGTACACTATGTAGCTAGCTAGCTTCGTTCATTGGTCACTGTTTAGTTTTTCTGACTGCCTTGTGGACTGAGGACCAATACTGGGTATATTACATTCAGAGTCGTAAGAAGGAAAACACCAGGCATCCTACAACAAGGGAGTTATTGTGTTCCTATGTGTTATGTTGTAGATAGAAATCATGGCAGTTTGTCAGTCCCCTGGACAGTGAAAAGGCCCATAGGCTTAATAATGACTGTTAGGGCTAGGCCGTGTCTCTGCAAATTCAATTCAACATTTAATCACTCCAGCAAAAGGTTACAGGCATTCGTCCTCCTAGTTACAGAGGCCCTCTAACATAGAGTACACATACTTACACACAGACATAGGCACAGATACAGACACACACACGCACACACACACACACACACGCACGCACGCACGCACGCACGCACGCACGCACGCACGCACACACGCACGCACGCACGCACGCACACACGCACACACGCACACACGCACACACGCACACACGCACACACGCACACACACACACACATACACACACACACACACACACACACACACACACACACACTCTCTATTTTGCCCAATAAATAATTTAAACTGAGGTCAAAAAACATTTGGGTCTGTTTGGCATGTTTAGTGTGAATTGGGCCCTATGGTGACACCAATACATGTTCCAAAACTGTCTCAGTAAATTGACCACCGCTAAGGTACTTTGGGAACGTAAGGTACTTTGGGAATGAACAAGCCCTTCATAGGCCTCTGACATGAGACTTTGTATTGATATGATCCCCTCTGGGCACCCAGTTATAATTTAAGAACCTGGAGAATCTGGCTAGTCTGGGCATGGATATCCATAGCAATACCACAGGAGGTTACATCACGTAGGCTTACTGGGGCAGAGGGCGGGCTGGTTTGGAGGGGCATGATCAGATGCTGGTCTTGGTCTGCCCCCGATGGTTCAATCTGTCACTTTCAGTCTGAGTGATGATCCCAGAAACAGTCTGAGTGATGATCCCAGAGCCAAACACAACCATCTCTCATCTTATTGATCGTTCTGCCACATTTTTTTTTTTTTTTTACTTTTTTGCCACACAATTCTGACTGTCTCTCTCCCTTCATATCCATAGAGACTATAGCCAGTGATGGTTGTATTGTCCCTTAATGGTCCAGTACTGTATGAAGATTTGAGCTTTAATAGAGTGATACATGATACGTTGAAAGCAGTCAAGGAACCAGGTCACATGATCAAGGATGTTAAGTGGAGTGTGTTGTTTTTATTTTTTTTGCACTGGTCTTTACACGTGTACCATGTGTTCGTTCACATGGATATGCACACATTTGCCGCTATTACAAATGTAACATATTGTAAAAAAAATAAAAAAAATAACTGAGGTTAGAATTAACTGAATTAACCGAAAACACACCAACACACGAAACAAGAATGTACCGTCACAGTTTTTGGCTATAAAGGGAAGCAATCTGAAAACAATCGTGGCTATATAACCAACATTTATATTCTTGAAACCTCAACAACTAATCTGCAATTAAATTCTTTTAAGCAGCTTGCAAGCCTAAAATGTATGAAGTGTAGGGTGCAGGGTCATTTAGCAGTTTGATATTATGTGCTTACTTTTCTGCATCTATGCCTCTGCAATGCTCTGTCTGCCAGAGAAAATAGATTTGAAGTGTAAAACCTACATCGTCATTTGGTATGTCTCAGATCACCGTAAATTGTTAAACTGTGGCTCAAGTTACATGGCAGTGTTGGTATAGTCTGGCCATTACTATATTATACTTTTGCAGTGGTTTACATACCGTCCAATGCTTTACATACCGTCCAGTGGTCCTTGGGCAAGACACTGAACCCCAAATTGCTCCCAACGAGCGAGCCGGTGCCTTGCATGGTAGCTTGCCGTTAATGTGTGTGTGAATGGGTGAATGAGAGGCCATTGTAAAGCACTTTTTAATAAGGTGCTATATAAGTTCAGTGACTAATACTGTAAGTCCAAGCTGGTGAAAGTTATCTGCAAATAGGTCAAATTAATTATCATGTCGTCATGTCGGATTGGAACTGCCTGTGACCTTCCTGTGAGTGTATGTACACGGTGAATACTACAATGTCCTTAGAATAGACAGACATAGACAGATGGAAACTGAGGGGCTGGTCCGAGTTCACCTGGAGTTCGAGTGAGCCTGTCAGCAGCACTATCCAGCTACCAATGCTAACATAATGTCATTTACTTTAGAGTTGAGAATGGACAATATCTGTCTAGTCTAAGGACATAAATCAAATCTGCTTGGCTAGCAGTAGCATTTGAAAAGAAGTGTACTGTTTGCATGAAAAACACCAAAGAAGATAGACCTGAATCATATTGGATAATAACCAGGTATGTTAAGACTGGACAAAATGTGACTTGATGTAGAAGTTGTAGGAGACCCATTTCCGACCCCGGTCTATGATTGAAACTGCATAATTACCTTAAATAATTGAAGATCCACAAGACAGTCAGCTCTTCGTGCTCCTGAGCTGACAGCCACAGCTGCAAGGGATTCTGGGATGAATGAGGTACGCCGATGCCTGGAGAAAGGTTACTGACATGGTAACCAAGGGAAACAGCTTATGCCAGCACTTCTGGAGGTTAATAAACTCTGTCTGTATGAAGGAGGGGACACTCAGGGGACAGGGAATTACTGTAAGACAAGGTATAAGTGGTCAGACGGCTTGCGAGTTTGCAGCCTACCCTTGTTGAAAACGACATTGGTTATTGGGTTTCATTAACCCAGGTGACAAAGTAAACTGGCTAAACCAACATCATATAGATCCACTTAACATATACCCACCCACACAAACACTCAACAACAAATAATTTAATTGGGGGTTTATTAGATGGTACTTCGTACGACTCTCAGTCTCACAAATAAAAGCAACAACCGACAAAAGACTGAGGAGCGATACACAGAGCAAGACAAATAAGAACGTGCCCCTCCGCACCTATTTTCTGAGTGGGGCAGTCCCACTCATATTTTTCATTTTATTGACAGATACAGTAGAGATTTAGACAGGAAGGATGGGTGAGAGAGAGAGGAGGGATGACATGCGGGATATGTCCCCGGCCGGAATCGAACCGGGGACTGCGGTTACATGGTCAACGCTTAACCCGCTACGCCACCTAAGCGCCCTAAATTATACAATTTAATGCCGGTGAATGCTCTCATGCAGTATTCATGTATGCACATAAAAGCTGTATCATCCTGGTTCATCTACAGGGGACTGGTTCAAATCTGTTCAGTGGGCTATGTTGTGATGGCTATGTTGGGCTATCCAGGGCCGGTCTGTTAGGAGTCCGTACAAGCAGTAAAAGTGCTAGAACCCAAGTGTCCGAAGAGATAACTTTCAAATTATGATACAAAGTTATATACAGAAGAAAAAGAAAAAAAAGTATCCGCTGTGATTCTACTAGTTTCATGAACGAGATGAAGGTGGAGAGAGTGGAGATGTATGCGAGAGAGAGAAAGAATGACATAAAGAAAGGCACAAAGAGAAAAGAACAGGAATAGAATGGGACGTAGAGAAGATTCAAATAAATAAATAAAGCCAGGGAAGAGTAAAAGAGATGGAATGGAAGACATGGGTGCCTAATGCCCTAACGCCTAACCTCACCATTGTCATCCATGTAAATTGAGATAGATTGCAGCTGCACAGAGGACTTAGCAAGGTGTCAGTGACAATGGAAACAACAGAGCCTCCATTGAGCACGGGACAAACTGTTCCTTCACATCCGTCCTTGATTCAAGAAACACTCACTTTTCCTAAAAACCAATGCGGTTTGAAAAGCAAGCAAGCAATAGAGGATGAACTCCACTCTCATTAGTGCACATTCTAAGCACAGTGCACTTCTTTTAATCAGAAGAGGCTATGTCACTGTTGCGGAGGGGCTCTCCGCTACTAAGTCATATTTTATATTTTAAGCCATATTTTCAAGTTTTGATCAAAACAGAATGAACTGAAACAAAATTGTAGTAGAGGTTATCTGCCGGGTCAGGAAGGTCCCGTGGGGGGGCAGTATAGCTTCCGGGTTAGTCTAATGTGGGGAACGGCCATGCTCTGTAATGCTCTGCACTT
Organism: Nansenia antarctica; assembly: GCF_963989245.1. Classification (NCBI taxonomy): domain Eukaryota; kingdom Metazoa; phylum Chordata; class Actinopteri; order Argentiniformes; family Microstomatidae; genus Nansenia; species Nansenia antarctica. Next base: position 15,165,592 of record NC_137692.1, on the reverse strand, counting down.
ATTACTATAAACCAGTTAATGTTTACCCGCTGTCCGCTCATCATTATTATATTAGGAAGATATCACATCTGGCGACGAGATAAACGGTGAACTTGGAGGAAGTTGTGGAAAAGACGAACAACTTGTGAGTTCTAGAACGCGGACAACTCGGCTAATGTCGGAGGACGAGGGAGCTAATAGTGATAACCCAGACGTCGAGATGGCTACCATGATGGTCGGAACACTCACTGCTTTTGACAGTAACACCCAGACGTGGGAGGAGTATGTCGAAGTTTTGGGACATTTTTTCATTGCAAATGGGATTACGGATGCGGATAGGAAGCGGGCAATATTGCTAAGCTCTGTAGGCAGTCGGACATACAGTTTAATGAGGAACTTGTTAAGCCCGGACAAGCCTGGTGAGAAGACATATGACGTCTTGACCGCACTGCTTCAGTCGCATTATAACCCGAAGCCCAGCGAGATAGTCCAAAGATTTAAATTTAATTCAAGGATTAGAGCGGCAAATGAAACTGTGACGGAGTATGTGGCAGTACTAAGAGAGCTGGCTCAACATTGCAACTACGGTGACAAATTGAAAGAGATGCTACGCGACAGGCTCGTATGTGGCATAGCAGATGATCGCATACAGCGGAGATTGTTGGCGGAGGCGGAGCTAACGTTCGACAGAGCATTGACAGTCGCGCAAGCCATGGAAACTGCAAATAGGGATGTGCAGGATCTGCAGTTGGGACCGAGAACGCTGGACAGTACTGTGAGTAAAGCTGTATCCCATGCACCAGTGTATAATGTGAAGGAAAAACAGAAGTGGCAAGGACAAACAACTCCATTGTTGGCATGTTATAGATGTGGGGGTGAACATATGGCAAGGGACTGTCGTTTTCTCAATGAAAAGTGCCATGGCTGTGGGAAAAATGGGCATGTGAAGAAAATGTGCAAATCCTCAACTCCGGATCAACTTAAGCTTAAGGGAGGAGGGAAGTACAAGCAAAATAGTTTTAGAAATGATAAAAAGCAGTCTGCCCATCACATAAGTGAATCTCCTGAGAATGTTTCAAGCGACGAAGATGTGTTTACTATGTACAATCTAACAGAGTCCAAGTTAACAAAAGTTGATCCCATTACCACACAGCTTAACATAAATGAGAGTACTGTTAAATTTGAAGTGGATACTGGCTGCAGTGTGACAATCTTGACAAAGACTGAATATGCCAAGCTATGGACAGCAGGGGGCACAAAAGAGCTGCAGGATTGCTCAGTGACTCTGAAAACGTATACAGGTGAAAAAGTACCTACACTGGGAGTAGCAGAAGTGACTGTAAAGTACAGAGACCAAGTAAAACAGCTACCAGTAGTGGTCGTAGCAGGCACAGGACCCAACCTGTTGGGCAGGGGATGGATCAAAGAGCTAGGAATGAACTGTGTGCTGGTGAATAAAATGGAGCAGCTACAACTGACATTACAGGATGTGCTAAAGCAACATGAGGATGTGTTCAAAGAGGAACTGGGAACCTGGGTAGGCCCACCAGCGAAAATCTATGTCAAGGAAGGCGTTGCCCCAAAGTTCTATAAACCTAGACCAGTCCCCTACGCCATGAGGAAGAAGGTGGAGATCGAGTTAGAGAGACTCACAGACCAGGGAATTATTGAACCAGTGAAGTTCTCTGAGTGGGCAGCACCGATCGTGCCTGTGTTAAAGTCTGATAATTCAGTGCGCATATGTGGAGACTACAAAGTCACTGTCAACCAGGTGTCGAAGCTTGAGCAGTATCCAATCCCAAGATTGGAGGACTTGTTTGAAAAGTTGTCCGACGGGGAGAAGTTCAGCAAACTGGACCTGAGCCATGCGTATCAACAGGTGACACTTGATGAAGCATCCAAGCCATATGTCACTATTAACACGCACAAAGGTCTTTTTCAGGTGAATCGTCTTCCATTCGGGGTCTCCTCCAGCCCAGCAATTTTTCAAAGGATGATGGAGAGTCTGGTGGCCGGCATTCCAAATGTGGCCGTCTATCTGGATGACATTTTGCTGACGGGGCGGAGCGACCAAGATCACCTGGCCACACTAAACCAGGTGTTGACGCGGCTCCAGGAAGCTGGCCTTCGTCTGAAACGCAACAAGTGTGCATTCATGGAACAGGAAGCAGAGTTCCTAGGACATAAGGTGGACGCCTCGGGATTACATCCTCTACCACACAAGGTCAGTGCCATACAGAAGGCACCAGCACCGACCAATGTCACAGAACTGAGAGCATACCTTGGCCTACTCAACTACTACAACAGGTTTCTGCCAAACCTGTCAACATTGTTATCGCCTTTACATGAACTGTTGAGGAAAGAGACAACATGGAAATGGGAGAAAAAACAGGAGAGAGCTTTTGAGGAGTCGAAGCGACTTATGCAGTCATCTAAGGTGTTAATGCATTATGACAGCCAAAAAGATCTGATCCTGTCATGCGACGCTTCTCCGTATGGAGTGGGGGCGGTGTTGTCACATCGCATGCCAGATGGACAGGAGAGGCCCATCAGCTTCATGTCGCGGACACTGACGTCGGCTGAATCCAACTATTCACAACTGGACAAGGAAGGTCTGGCGGTGATGTTTGGCATCCAGCGCTTTCATAAATATGTATATGGAAGGAAGTTCGTCATTTGCACTGACCACAAACCCTTACTATCTCTCTTCAATGAGATGAAAGCTGTGCCTCAAATGGCATCCCCTCGTATTCAGCGGTGGGCAGTAACGTTGCTAGCGTATGAGTACGAGATTGTTTACAAGCCAGGGAAATACCACAGCAATGCAGATGCCCTGAGTCGACTCCCTCTGCCTCATCAGTCCACAGAGAGAGAGCAAGAAGAACGAGTGCTGATGATGGAGAATGTGACCCTCGTCTCGGCAGCGGAAATGAGGAAATGGACAAGCAGGGACCCTGTGTTGTCCAGAGTGACAGAGTTTGTCCAACATGGTTGGCCGTCACAAGTCCCAGACCCAGCTTTCCAACCGTATGCTGTTAGGAAAACAGAGTTAAGTGTGCAAGATGGCTGCGTACTGTGGGGCTCACGGGTGGTGGTGCCGCCGCCTGGACGAGACGCTTTGTTACAGCAGCTACATCAAGGTCACATTGGCATCACAAGAATGAAAGCCTTGGGGCGGAGCTACTTCTGGTGGCCAAAGTTGGATGCGGACATCGAGGCTGTAGTCAAGAGATGTGTCACATGCCAAGAACACCGCAACTCGCCAGCTCCAGCACCACTTCACCCATGGGAGTGGCCAAGCAAACCATGGCAAAGGCTGCACATTGATTATGCAGGTCCGTTTATGGGACACATGTTTTTGATCCTGATGGACGCGCATTCAAAATGGATGGATGCTTACCCGGTGACAGCCTCGACTTCAGCCATCACCATTGAATGTCTACGGAAGAGCTTCAGCATTCAGGGGCTACCAGAGACAATTGTGTCTGATAATGGCTCATGTTTTGTAAGCACGGAATTCAAACAATTTATGCAGAAAAACGGCATTGAGCACATCACCTCTGCTCCCTATCATGCTTCCTCCAATGGCTGTGCTGAGCGTGCAGTCCAGACATTCAAGTCAATGATGAAAAAGGCAGGTGAAGGGAGCATCAACACTAAGGTGTCAAGAGTGTTGTTTAGTTATCGCATTACACCACAGTCCACCACAGGGCTGTCGCCTGCTGAAATGTTGCAAGGTCGAAAGTTAAGATCCACACTCGACCAAATTCATCCAGACCGTCGAACAAGGGTGGAACGAAAACAAGGCATCCAAAAGAAGCATCATGACAAGCAAGTTTCAGGGAGAAGTTTCCAGGAGGGGGACACAGTGATCACAAGGAACTTCAGTCATGGGCCTAAGTGGATACCTGGGATCATAATCAAAATCACAGGTCCTGTTTCCTATAAGGTCATGCTGGGAGATGGCAACATTGTGCGCAGACACGTCGACCAGATACTGGCCAGACCTGAGGACAAGGACTTGATGGACCCGAAGATTAGAGACCCTCCGGGGCTGCCTGAATTGCCATCAGCAGCTGTTGCAATGTCAGATAATTCCATTCCTGAGGGAAACAGCGGTGTTCCAGGGGAAAACTCTCCCGGACCTGCAGAACCTGCTCCGGACAAGTCGGGAACATTAGTGACTGACAACCTACCTCCAGGCACGCCAGTGCAGTCACAACAGCGGATCACTCCTGTGCGACAGTCGCATAGAAGAGTGTCCAGGCCAAGTTATTTGAAGGACTTTGATGTTTAAAAAAAATAAATAAATAGGGAAGGGGACAGTTAATGGTAGTTATGCACAGGTAGTTGTTTTGTTTCATGGAGTATATACTGTGTGGGTATTTGTTTTTGGATTTTATTAGAAGAAGCTCATAGCTTAAGGGGGGAGGAATGTAGTAGAGGTTATCTGCCGGGTCAGGAAGGTCCCGTGGGGGGGCAGTATAGCTTCCGGGTTAGTCTAATGTGGGGAACGGCCATGCTCTGTAATGCTCTGCACTTATTACTATAAACCAGTTAATGTTTACCCGCTGTCCGCTCATCATTATTATATTAGGAAGATATCACAAAAATGTATAATTGTTGTCATTTGTAAAATAATATTGAATATATGATATTTAGGCAAAAACATGATTCTCCTCAAAAATGACTTAAGTCAATATTTTAAGAAGGTGACAATATGACTGATGGGTGATGTGCCCACTGTATGCAATGTGTGTGTTTGAGGACTCGGCAGGCCATGGCTGACATGCATGAGGGCAGTCCTATGGGAAGACAGAGGCATTGGCTGACATGCGTGAGGGCAGTCCTATGGGAAGACAGAGGCATTGGCTGACATGCATGAGGGCAGTCCTATGGGAAGACAGAGGCATTGGCTGACATGCATGAGGGCAGTCCTATGGGAAGACAGAGGCATCGGGTGAGCACAGTATGGATGGAAGACACAGGCAATGGTTTGGAAGTGTTCCATATCTGCTAATGATCTACATAACCAGGAATGGAATTGTGTTTCCGTATTGTTGTTGGGGTGAATGGATCATTATGGATTGTGTGCGTGTGTGTGTGTGTGTGTGTGTGTGTGTGTGTGTGTGTGTGTGTGTGTGTGTGTGTGTGTAGGTGTGTGTATACTTTCCAGTTACTGTGGGTGGCCCAAAAGAGTCCCCCAGGAACACACCCTGCATTTGAAAGGTTCTGGGAGCAACCGTGCCTTTATTGAGGGGGAAACGGGAGCTTGTTTGAAGACCTTGTTCATCTATATCCAGTAGTTCATGGCATGGACATTTAGCATGGTCAACAGGGTTATTGAAAATGATATTTTGTTGTAGTGTGATGTTTTATTGTGTTTGAGAGGGGGGATATTGTCGAGGAGGGTTCTATCTTACTCCAGCTCAGTGGCCCTGCGGTTAGAGTGTCCGCCCTGAGATTGAGAGGTCATGAGTTCCATCCCCGGCCGAGTTATACCAAAGACTAGAAACAATGGTACCTACATGCCTCCCTGCTTGGCACTCAGCATTAACACTAGAACAGCCGTGGGTGGGGTCATTAACACTAGAACAGCTGTGGGTGTGGTCATTAACACTAGAACAGCCGTGGGTGGGGTCATTAACACTAGAACAGCCGTGGGTGGGTCATTAACACTAGAACAGCCGTGGGTGGGTCATTAACACTAGAACAGCCGTGGGTGGGGTCATTAACACTAGAACAGCCGTGGGTGGGTCATTAATACTAGCACAGCCGTGGGTGGGGTCATTAACACTAGAACAGCCATGGGTGGGGTCATTTGAAAATAATGTTATATCTTTGCACTCGATCAAATTTCAGGACCCTCCTTTCATGACTTTTCCTAGATACGTGCGTTCTACCACCCAGTATCCTTACATTTTCACATCAGGATAAGCTAGTATAAAGCTATTTAGCATTTTTTCTGTTCAAGGCAGCCTACTACTGGTGGTTGTGTGTAAGTAGCAGGTTTATATTGTATAGACTGTGGTCATTTGACCCCTCTCTCTTATAGTAGGTAAAAAAGGCATGGCTGTTCTAGTGTTAAGGGTTGGATTGGGGCTAAGACCCAGCGTCATGTCCAGGGGTTGTACTCAAGCCGCCTCACACTACTGAAACATGAGATTGGCTCCTGCTGTTTAATGGGCCATTAAGCTCGAGAACCATCAGTTCTCAAGGCTACTTACTTATGGTTTTATCTTAGTAATGAGGGTCACCTAGGAGTCCTATAAAGGGACTAGGGTTTGGAGTATTTGGAGTTGGTAGGTGGTGACTTTGTGCCCATTGCCTGTGTGTTGGTTTGTACTGTTTCAACAAATGCCCCCATCAAGGCCAAAGGCCTTATCCTTCTTCAGTCTGAATGTCTCCTCACTGAAACCTCCAAATCCACAGTGATCGAGGGCAGAGTAGCTGAACCCCCTGTTCCAGTTAACTTTCTCATCCTGTTTATCCGTGTATCTGTGTGTGTGTATGTGTGTGTGTGTGTGTGTTCACAACATATAGGAATATTGTTTCATATATTGTCCTCTGGCATATGGCATAGTCTGTGGGTCTGTTGAGACAATTTCTGAGTTTTAGTGTGTATAGCATGTTTTAAAAGGGCACTTTACAGCATATGGCAGATGCATTGATAATGGTAGACAGTACATTACAAGGTACACTATTGGCATAAGGGATGGGGAGCAGATGCAAGAGTATTCATTAATGCAGAATATATATGGGGGAGGTGTGTGTGTGTGTGTGTGTGTGTGCGCCAGCTTTCAGCGTATGTGTATAATGATATATATATATGGAATCTGTAATATTTGTTTTTATCACAAGTGTGTTACAGGGTACAGTGAGTGCATGCTGTACATATGTATGGTGCCAGCAGGAATTGAACACACAAAGTGTTTGTAGAGCTCTGCTCCACCAGCTGATCCACACAAGACCGTGTGTGTCTGTCTGGGATAGGGTCTCTCAACCCTAACCCTAACCTTAACCCTGGCTAGAGTAAACAGGGTTCATAACAGGGTTCATCAGGGACGTCAGTGCGGCGGAGTGCACTGCCTATTGTTTTCTTTGTGACAACTGTACCTGCTGCTTCCAGGTCTTTCTGGAGCTCTGCTTGAGTTGTCCTTGGCTCTTCGGCTACTCTACTGACTAACCTTCTGACTGCACGATCAGAAATCTTACGAGGAGCTCCTGTGCATGGCCGGTTGATGGTCGAGTGATGCTCCTATCACTTGTGGATGATGGTGCTTGTAGGAACATTTAAGAGTTCAGAAATCCGTCGGTAACCAGTGCCATTACTATGCTGCTCAACAATCTTGTTGCAAAGGTCTTAGGAGAGCACTTTTCCTCTCCCCATTATGAGATGTTTCTTGCAGGAAAGCTTGGTGACAAATGATTTGTTTACTTGCATTCAGAGGTGAGGTGGGACACCAGCTGATTCTAATTAGCACAGATAGGAGAACTCATTAGTGGCATAAGCTGGTTTAGTGCTTTTTCTTTCTGTATTCAACACACTATAATTAACTTTGGAACTGACACACCATGTGTGGAGCAGGCTCGGAAGGCATTTTTGCAATTACGGAAATGGCTGAATATGTAAATGTGACTAAATTAGTCAATGTGAGACTCGTGTATGACTCAATTACATACACCAAGCCGAAAAGGTCAATGGGGATTGCATTAGAAGTGTTGCTCAGTGAGGTCAGGAGTGTTATTGAGATATCACATAAGAAGCGACTGAAATGTCAGCTCTCTTAGATTCCTGAGAGTAGTCCAATGTGTTTTATCTACCCAATGAATGGGGAAATGGATGGTTGGATGGATGAATGAACATATCATTCAATGAATAGATGTGTGGGAATGAAGATTGGTACTCAAATCTGATATTAGGTTAGACCAAGGAGTTTAAAATAGAGTGGGTGACACTCTAGGCTTACAGTATATTGTACCAAGGAAGGGGGGTGCTTGAAGTTAACACACTTTGGTCCTGAACAATGGGAATAGCAATTGGCACCTTTCATTTCCTGCAGGGATCTTCACTTTTCTAAAATACTCTCTGGTTTCCTCCATGGTCATGGGGTACACTTGTACCCGCCGAGGTCCAAGTAGGCTAAAGGAAGGGACAGTATACTATAATTTTATTTCAAGCAGGCAGTTGACAAGAGATTGAGGTGGGAGCTGAGAGGATGACAATGTCAAAGCTACGCCAAAGCAATAATTGTGGTGACATATTAACAGATGAGGTGGTTTCCCTGTCTAGACAATTCTAGAGAATTTCCTTATTCTAGTTCCCGTCAGGTTATAAAAGGCTAGAGGCTAATAGGACTAGGTGTTATATCTCTATCTCTGAAGAGTCAGCATGCAACTTGCAACCTGGAGTGTGTGTGAAGATGACCTCTTGGATGGGGTTGGAGATGAGGTGGTTTCCCTCTGAGAAAACAGTGTACTGGTTTCCTTATTATAGTTCCTGTGAAGTTATACAATAACAGATACACGTTGCTGATAACGCATTGCAATGAATTACCGGTAAGTGGATCATGAAGATTATGGAAATCTTGATCATGATGTAGTAACCATAATGGAGTATGTGGTGTCAACTAAAACCATTCTTGTTTGTTGTGTTGAACTGAAAACATCTGCTGAATGAGAAACATGAGGAAGCTACAGTAATACAGTCATTGTGTGATTGTGACAAGACCTGTGGAAGGCCACTACCAGAGAGGTTCAGGGGGGAAATCAGAAATGAGAAACGTACAGCGTTTATTTTGAAAGCATTGATTATTTTCTGTATTCACATTCAACACTTTAAATGAAGGTATACTTTTTCAGGTTTATGAAGTGGTTTAAATTAGTTAAATAGACAGTTATCCATTTCTGAATTTTCAAAATCGGTTAATCGGTTTGATTCATTTTCACTGCATATCCCAAAGAATGTCAGAAACACAATGTGTGTGTCCAATGAAACACAACCACCGTAAATAATGTAAAGAAGTATCTGCACTATTTGCACCATGCTGATCTCTGTACATAATGTTTACACACTTCTCATTTATTTGAAAACTGCTTATTTATGAAAACTGCAATGTCCACGCTTTTCTAGTTTTATTTTAAGTTATCTTAATTTACCTGTATACTATATATACACACAGCTCTGTTTAATAACGTCTTTATTCTAGTCGTAAATTACACTCTTTTTGGTTTGTTTTTATCTTCATACTCGCTTTGCCGATGTAAACGTATGTTTGTACATTGTGTGTGTACTTCCTAAGTCTCTAAGATGGTAGGGGATCAACACAATTGGAGTATAGTTTTCATGCAATCATTTAGCATGTAAGATGTTTGAACAGAGAAGGTAGTTATAATGAAATAAGGTGGTGGTGAACATGCTATATTACCTTATAGACCATTATTGTTTAAACCACACAGGGTTTTCAGTGCCGTCTGTGTAATACTTCATCACTGGTGTAGATAAAGAAGATCATCATTAATAAACAATGCATGTCTATATTCATATTAAGTTGTGAAAAATAACTTTGAAGATCTTGCAATGTGCAAAACTGCTTTCAGTGAAATCACTCGCCCAATGCCTTTTCTGTGTTACAGGGAAACCTTATTATAATCATTCTATCATTCTATATTCAGGAACTATTCATGCTGTCAGGTTCCAAAAACTAAATTACATTTTATACCCACAAGATAAGAGTAGTGCCATAAACGATTTGCTTGCTTTGATATGATCACCATAAGGAAGTAGTGTACATCCAAGTGTGATTCTATGGTACCAAAAGGTGTTAATGAGTTCATATAACAAACTCTCAGACATACTTTTACAGTATATTCTCTTATCTTATTATGGGTCTCAGCTGTAATTTGAAGTAGCAGCTGATATTTTATAACTGGTACTTTGTACCGTAACTTACTTTCTGCAAAGATACTGAAAAAAAAAAAAAACACTTAAGGATAGAAGCAAATTGCTGCATTTCTGATTCATTCTTGTTGCCTAATACTTAACAGTTGTACAGTCAACTATTCTGTCTATGATTACTATAAATCAAACCATTTTTATAATGAAATATTCATTCTTGTGAAAATCATTCAAACTATGTAATGCTCCCTGTTGTTAGTGTTTTGTAAGTATGGTTGAACAAGCTTCTTTTGAGACATGAATGAAGTGATTAATGCAGACTGTATGAAGAGTTGTGACTCTGTGACTTCAGTATTGAACACTGAGACTTAGCGACCGTAAAAAACTGTAAAGAGCTGTAATTCCTAAACCCTTCCTTCAATTTTGATGTGAATACCCTTACACTAAAGCTGAGAGTCTGCACTTTAAGCCCATATTCATTATATAACTGTAACTTGAAGATGTTTTGGTAAACAGCTAAAATTACAAAAATTCTGTCTGTGTCCAAATATATATGGACCTAACTGTATATATGTTAAGAGCTATCATTTCTCACTCCTCATCCATGTGTGTCAGAAGTTAACAATATTCAACATCAATTCATATACCACCTATAATAACCACAGAGAGAGCTGGTAACAGTAAAGACACACACACACACACACACACACAGTTAGATACATGGTCATGATGGAGGATCCCTGTGGTACGTTCTTCCCAGCTGAAGAAGGGGGTTGATAACATACGAGGAGAGGAGAAGGAGGGAAGCTTCACGTCTTGTAATGAGATTCAGACTCTCCCGTGAACACGGTGACGTTTCATTGATCACATAAGCCGCTATGTAAATGTTCATCTGACTCCAGGGGCAGAACATCTTCTCACTCCGGAAAGCACATCGGACAGCGTTTGTTTCTCACCGTTATTGCAAAAGAGGAGATTTATTTTGCTCTAGTCAGCTGACGCTTAAGGTGCTGTGCCTAACTGGAGCACCCTCCTAAAAAGTTGATGAAAATAATATATATAATATATATATAATAAAATAATAATTTACTCCTGACCTTGGTTTGGAAAATGTTTTGGTCTTGCATCACTTTCTGTACCACCACGTTCACGTATCAGCATTTCTTCAGGGTTCAGGACAGCTTCTCTGAGATGTGGACACCCAGGAACTTCAAGCTGGGAACACGCTCCACCTCCATCTCATTCATGTAGATGGGGGAGTGTACGCAAACGAAGTCCACAATGATCTCCTTGGTCTTACTGGTGTTGAGGGCCAGGTTGTCGTCAGCGCACCACCCCGCCCGGTGCTGGACCTCCACCCTGTAGGCCGACTCGTCGTTGTTACTTATCAGGCCTACCACTGTGGTGTGGTCTGCCGATGGAGTTAGAGCATCGGCACGCAGTCGTAGGTGAAGCGGGAGTAGTGGAGAGGGCTCAGCACACAGCCCTGAGGCACGCCGGTGCAAGTATGGTGGCCACACAAACATTTTGGATGGTATTAGACAATGATGAAATGTGACATCTCAAGAAATGCAATGCTAAGATTCAAATACATTTGTTTTCTTTCCAAATTGATGATACGAGTGATTCTCACATTCCAAGAAGAAAATTACATTTTATAGCCACAAGATAAGAGTAGAGTGCCATACACGATTTTAAAAAGAGCAAAAAGAGCAACGTGTTAATGAGTTCATATAACAAACCCTCAGATATGACACACTTTTACAGGAAATTCTCTTATCTTGTTATGGGTCTCGGCAGCGATGTATACAGAACACCTTTGTTGCAGACGTTTTATAACTGACTATCACAATGGTGGTTTGTGTTGCCCCTTGTAATGTTTATGACTACCAGTTAAATAAACTGTCGGCACACAAAGATCATGAGAAATTAACTTTTCACACTATAAGTCACAAAACTCATAACTTATTAACTTGCAAAAAATGTAGCCTATAAAGACACTAATAATAATACGAGAGTTCAGTGTGCATCTGGTGTGACAAACAGCCAGGATGGAGGACGAGGAGGGAGACATTGCAATTGTTGGCATTGGCTGCAGTTTTCCTGGAGGTTTGACAGTTTACGTTCTTTGTGATCATGTTTGTGTATTTGATTATAGTCTGTATTTTACATTCTAAAACATAATTTGAGACACGGAATGCAAAGAAGACCTACTCTAAAGATGTCTGAGAACAAAAAGGGTTGCATCACTAGAAAATGATCTGTTAATTGGCTATTAATGTAATGGAAAAAACAAAGAGGGGAGAGGGAGTTGATAATATTTCAGAGATTAAACCATCCCTCAGATGGGTTGCAACTGTGAGGCTGCTCAGTTCATGTTTGTTGGTTATACTTTTGTATAGAATGTATTAACTTAAGAGACAATTACATACATGCATATAATTACATATATGCATGTTTATGATGCATGAAATGTATTTGTATAGTGTACTGTCTGGAATAGAAATGTAATGAATGCTACATAGACAAATATATAATTCTATATTGGAAATGAATACCTGAACTCAGTGATTATCACATCTTGCCAGCTATAAGGTATACGTTTCTTAGCTGTAATTAGAGTCACAGAAAATATATATTTTGGTTAGAATATTCAGTGCATTGGTCTTGGTTTTACAATTCTATGTTGACTAACTGCTCATATAAAAAGCAGATCATTCAGATTGGATGCTGAAATGCTGTTCTATGCTGATAAATGCTGAAATTATTGAATTTTCAGGTGAGGGGCTTGACAATTTCTGGAATGTTCTTCTGGAAGGGAAGAACTGCTCAGTGCCAATTCCAGATGAGAGGTTCAACAGTGCATACTGGTTTGACGCTGACAACAGCAAACCTGGGAAAACTCACACTATCAAAGCTGCTCTCATGGATGGGTCAGTGGGAAGTCACCTACAATGTCATACTGTGTGCCCATCATTGTTAATATTGATGTTGATGTAAAATAGTGAATATATTGAAAGGATTGTCACTAAGAAACACCATCCTTACCCTATTTGTTGTTATACCAAATAACACTCCCCCCCCCCCCTTATTAGCTTCAATGAACTGGACAACAGACTGTTTGGTATTACTGAGGCTGAGGCAGACCGGATGGACCCCCAGCAGAAGGTGTTGCTGCATTGCGCCTACAGGGCCCTGGAGAATGCTGGAATGCCAATGGAGAAGGCCAGCGGCACTAGAACTGGAGTATTCTTGGGTAATTTGACTGTTATAATTGTTTTCTTTTATGTTTACAAGCAACACTTGATGACACTGTATGTATGTAGCAGGTTGAGGTCTAAACACGGTCACGGTTGGGACATCGCCCGTTTATTATTATTATTATTATTATTATTATTATTACAGACACACACTTATGTGTGTTATGACGTGATTGACACCAGCCGGTCTTCAATCATGTCTTCACTACTCTCCACCACAGTCCTGTAGCGCCCTCTACAGGCCAGACGCTGCATGGTCCCCACAGCATGTTTGTTACATCTCTATTATACAACGGATAGATCCGTTGATTCCGTTCCATTGTCTCTTTGGTCCATTGTCTCTATTGGTCAGTTTGCGTTCCAGCCGTGCTGATATCCTACGCACGGCTAAATGAAATGTTGACACATCTTTTCCTATTACCCCGCGTTTGCTAAGACAATCACAGCCGTGCTGATATTCAGTATAACAGCACGACCTCGAGTGTGATATTGCTTTTATACAACAGTTCTACAGCGTCATTTATTAGTTAACAGTAATAAGCGACAACAGATTATGATTTGTTTGTTTATTTAATCATTCCGCCAACAAAAAATAGTTCCGCAACTGAACTTCAACTGGATGGTTGCCTAGTAACCTGAACACAAACCACCTGTGCGGCGGAGGGATACATAATAGTTAAAAGTCCAGGTGCTGTTTTACTGTATTTCGGCACTCATGGAATGCCTCTTGTCCAATCAAATTACTTGGTCGGAACTAACTGTTGTATAAATTACCACATCATTACGGTTGCTTAGCAACCGCTAAACAACTGTTCAGCGGATGAATACACTTACAATAAAACATAGTTCCATTAAAATACATTAATTAAAAGTTTGTCTTGTCTTTCTTTTGTGAAATATTGATAGATCAATGTGGTAACCGTTGTATAAAAGCGTTATGGAACTCGAAGCTGTAGTCTATCGTGGATATTGTCACAGCTAGTGCCTAACCACCCCGCTAGCTTCATTAATCCTCTTTGTAACGTTACAGGAGTGATGAACAAAGACTACGAGTTAACAACAGTTCAGAAGAAACCAACCCTTATCAACCATTGGACAGGCACTGGTATTGCCATGAGTATTGCAGCCAACCGCATATCCTACACCTTCAACCTCACCGGTCCCTCACTTTCCATGGACTGTGCCTGTTCCTCATCGCTTGTGGCTCTGCACTTTGCCTGTCAAGCCATAAAACAAGGTGAAACTTCAATATCAATATTGGGTCGAGTTGCATGCATTAACTGTGCACTGTGCAGGAATATTTATTGCCAAAATGCTACATGTTATTCTTCTCTTAACTTTTTCAACGATGTGTGCTAACTTGTTCTTTTTATTAGGTGACTGTGAGATGGCGCTTGTTGGGGGGGTGTGTTGTATCATAGAGCCACGAGTCTTTGTTGCTCTCAGCAAAGCAAAGATGATCTCACCTGACGGCACCAGCAAACCTTTCTCCAGCAAAGCAGATGGCTACGGCAGAGGAGAGGGCTGTGGGGTTGTCCTGCTGAAGCCACTGAAACAAGTAAGATCTGAAATGTTAGCAGTGTAGTGCCGAGAGACGGGAGTCGGAGGCGGCGTATCGAATGTCACAGCTAAACGTTTATTAACAGACATGAACAAGCTGCGACCACATGCTTCAAGCAGTAACTATATCACTCCTGTAACAACTTGAGTACCACGCACTTAACCCTCCGTGCGGAAACAATACTCCCAACCCATAGTTCCGGGGGTGAATTATGTTAACCCACCACAGCAGGCCTTTTTATACTATTGATGTATCAGTTAGCTTTCATTTGTCAAAGAACATCTAGAGAAGGTAGGAGTTCAATCTCCTAACCATTCCACATCTCCACTTTCATTGTAAGTTCTTATTTAGTATATTCCTTATGGTTCCTGTATATTACGTGACTCTTTTAATAGTTTTGATGCTAAACTGTGTTGCTAATTTGCATACATGTGCATCTGACTCACCAAGAGTACTTTGGTGTGGAGCTCGGCAGTTCCACTGAATGTTCAGTTCAGTCATTGCTAATGCTAATGCTGAAGTTGTGTTATTGCCATAAACCACAACTTGACTTTAATCATTTGTCATCATCATCATATTAATCATTGGTTGAACTTATGCTATACTCGTGCTTGGAAAACACACTTAAAATGTGCACAATATGGAGGTAGAAATCTGAGGCTCATTTTAATGCTGGAATGGAATGAGTGGAATGGTATGAAATATATGACACTGAGGGACATGCTTCACAATGAGGCCCTCCAACAATTTCTGCCTCCACCAGCCTCCCCTGGTGCACAAACTTATACCGTAAACCCTTTCAAGCTTTAAAATAATGCTTCATGGCCAGGATTTGATTTGATTTGATTTGATTGACTAGGATCCCCATTAGCTGATGCTTTTCATCATGAATTATTATTATTAAAGAGAGCAGCACCTCGCAAAACGACATGTTACTGAAGTGTTACTTATATCTTTTACAGGCCTTGAGAGACTGTGACCATGTATGGGGCACAATAAGTAGAACTGGAGTCAACCAAGATGGCCACACAGCCACTCCAATCACCAAGCCATCCATGGTCCAACAGGAGGAGCTGCTGCGCAGAACCTATTCCGAGTCTGACGTAGCCAATGTCCAGTACATAGAGGCCCATGGGACCGGAACTCCAGTCGGGGATCCAATAGAAGCAGGGAGCATCTCCAACGTCATTGCCAAAGTTAGACCTCCTGGTTCAGAAACACTCCGCATCGGTTCTGTGAAAAGCAACATCGGCCACACAGAGTCTGCAGCCGGAGTGGCAGGGCTAATCAAGGTCCTCTTAATGATGAAGCATGAAACTATTGTACCCTCACTGTTCTACTCTGAGGACAGTGCCAGTATAGATGCTAAAGCTCTAAATGTGAAAGTTCCCACTAAAGCAGAAAAGTGGAAAAAAGATGGCTTTGTCAAACGGGTTGCAGGGATCAATAATTTCGGTTTTGGAGGAACAAACGCCCACACCATAGTTAAAGAGTATGACCAGTCACATGCCAAAGCAGCTAGGGTTGATAGGGATTATGAGTACTTTCTCCTTTCAGCAGCTTCTGAAAAATCCCTTACCATGATGGTAGAAGACACTGCTAAACAGATAAACGCGGACAAAACAATTCACCTCCAAAGTCTGGCGTATACGTCAGCATGCAGGAGAAGCCACTTAAAACACAAATACAAGAAGGCTTTCATTACTTCATCTCTGGCTGATCTGCAAAATCAGCTAAAATCTGCTCTGAACAAAAAGATTACACCCTCCAAGTTAGATCAGAGGTTAGTGT
The DNA here is from genome assembly GCF_963989245.1 of Nansenia antarctica. Taxonomy (NCBI): domain Eukaryota; kingdom Metazoa; phylum Chordata; class Actinopteri; order Argentiniformes; family Microstomatidae; genus Nansenia; species Nansenia antarctica. The sequence goes on along the minus strand of NC_137692.1, from coordinate 15,149,103 downwards.
TTGTTTTCTGTGGGAATGGAGTGACCTACCAAGGCATGTGCAAGCAGCTTCTGAAACACGAACCTGCGTTCAGAGAGAAGATTAGGGAGATTGAGGTTGTTTTCCAGAGGTACCAAAAAATGGGCATCATAGACAGACTGGAAAATGAGAGTGGCGACTTTTCAAAACCAGATGTTGTCCAGCCCCTCCTCTTTGCCATTCAGGTTGGCATAGCCAGTCTCTTGAAGCACTGGGGCATCAAACCCGATGCTATCATTGGTCACTCTGTTGGAGAGGTTGCAGCTGCCCACTGCTCTGGTCTTCTATCCCTTGAGGATGCAGTGAAGGTGATCTACTTCCGCAGGCTAAGGTCACAGGAGGGAAAATGCTTGTGGTCAGTAACATGGCTGTGTCAGAGGTCTTGAGTCTCCGTCCCTCCTACTCAAATAAGGTTTGCCTGTCTGCCTACAACAGCCCGCAGTCCTGCACCCTCTCGGGTGACGCAGATGCTATTGACAGTCTCCATCAAAAGTTAAGCAGCTCAGGCGAGAGTAAGAATCTGTTCCTCCATGTGCTGGATGTCCCTGCTGCTTACCACAGCCATATGATGGACCCCATCCTCTCTCAAATAGAGGACAGTATTGGCTCTTTACTGGTGAATGATGTTGAGACAGAATTATTCTCAACAGTGACAGGGAGGGAGGTAGAGCACCCTGATTTTACCAGTGGGAAGTACTGGGCCCGGAACATTCGTGAGCCAGTTGCATTTGAGCAGGCAGTGAGATCAGCTGCCAAAGAGAAGAAGAATGTGGTCTTTGTTGAGATTGGCCCTAGAAGGGCTCTACAAAGGAACATCCTAGAGACTCTAGGAAATGACACCACGGTTCTATCCTCAGTGCTGCCAGATAAAGATCATGAGACAATGCAGACAGTTGTGTCCAAATTGTTTGAGTTGGGGGTTCAGGTAGACTGGGACCAGTTCTACAGAGGGTGTGAGACTTCACCAACATCTTTTCCAAAGTATCAGTTTGATTGTGTGAAGAAAGAAGTCATCTTTGAGGCAGAACAGAAGGGTACATTGAGCAGTCATCCTGTGCTAGCTCAGACAAGCAATGATGGAAAGACCTTCAGCTGTGACCTGTCCTCAGACTCAGTGTCATACTTGCAAGACCATAAAAACCATCATGTTGCCATCGTCCCTGGTGCCCTTTATGCTGAGTTGGGGTTGGCTGCCTTTATGGCAAGTGCCAAACCAAAGGTTCCACTCAGTGCACTGCAACTCAGTGTCAAATTTCAGAATCCATTTGTCATCACTCCAAATGCTCCTGAGATGAGTGTCAAACTTGACCCAGCTGAAAATGAGACAAAGTTTACGATACAATCCCCAACATCAACATATGCATCAGGAAACATAACATGTCAGCAAGGGAGGTTGGCTGAGGAAAAGTTAATCTCCTTAGACTCTGTTTACAAGCGATGCACATCAACAATGAATGCTGATGAATTCTACAATTACCTCAGTAAAGGAGGTTTTCAGTATGGTTCTGTTTTCAGAAACAAGGGAGATGTGCATTATGGGGAGGAGTTAATGGAAGCCATTTCTGTTGTCACGGTAACTGAGGAACTGCTGCCTCAGTTGCATGATTTCTGCATTCACCCTGTAGTGCTAGATTTCTTAATGCAACTGGCCCCTGTCACTACTGGAAATGCATTCATAGCCAGGCCTGGCTTTCCTGCAGAAATTGGCAGTTTGACTGTCCACGAACCCTTGCAGTCGGACATGGTTCTTTACTTGAGAGCTGCCAACTTTGCAGCTGACCATTTTGAAGTGTCTGGCTGCTTCACAGACAAATCAGGCCGGGTCTTGGTTGAGCTAAAGCATGTGATAATCAAATACCTTAGAAGCCAATCTAGTGTTGTTGAAGAATACTTCCTCCACAATGACTTCGATGTTGTCTCTGATGACTCCCAGTCCACGTATACTCCCAAAGCCTTGGTCTTTGCCGACCAGCTGGGAGTATCCAAAGCCATGCAAAAACATTTGAGCTCCAAATCTAAATACATCTCTCACACACATGCCAAGGATCTCTTGAGCGGTGGATTTAAATCATTGCTGTCGAAATGTAACATCTCAGATCTCAACGAGTTTGAAGAAATCTTATTTTTGTGGAGTTTCGAAAATGTTACCTCCCACAAAACAGAGGTCATCCTGGAGAGCATGACACGCTGCTGTGAGATGTTCCGGCAAGTAGTCGTGGAACTAAAGGCCATGCAATTTCAAAATTCAATCAGAGCAATAACCTACCGGTCAGCAGAGACCACAGTGGATCAAATCAGCCCAGGTTTTGTCCTGTCAGGCATGACAAGAGCATGTGCTGCAGAGATGGCAGATCTCTCCTTTCAGCTGATTGATATCAGCTCTGTCTCTGCAGAGGACATCGGGGCACTCTCTCAGGTCCTCACCTCATTCCCCTGCCGAAAACACCCAGAGTTGGTGGTGAAAGATGGGCAGATTTTGAAGCCTTACATAGCGCATACTCACACTGACAGCATCGACAGCTCAAGGGGAAGGAAGGGGACTTCTTTGAAGTCTGAGCAGTTCATCCTTCAAACCGCTGACCCCTACAGAATCACAAGCCTGTCTGCCATTCCCTGTGATATTGAAGAAAAGTACATCCAGGAGAAATCAGTCGAGATTCAACTGAGTAAGATCTGTGTTCATTCCCCAGATGTCTGTCCTGTCAGTGTCTCTGATCTGAACTTTGGTCAGACAATGTACTGGAACAAGCACACATCTCAGAACCACAAACTTCTGGCTCTAGACTTCAGTGGCATTGTTTCAGCTGTAGGAAAGGATGTAAGCAAACTGAAAGTGGGAGATGAAGTTGTGTCTTGTTATCCCGTAGCTGCCACTTCTATGGTGGTGATTCCAGAGGCAGCATGCTACAATACAAAGAGGATCCCGTATCTGAAAGAGGCACCCTGTGTTTCCTACCATGTACTGGCGTGGGAGATCTTGCATCGTTTATTACCCAAAGGCAAACAACAGAGAAGGATGGGTATCATCTCTTCTGTTCCTGACTCGTGCTTGATGAAAGTCTTAGCCCAAACTTCAAACAAGACAGGATGGCATGCCATTGTTCTGCCACAGTCGAGTGATCAGTTTCAGAATGTGAATACATTTGATGCCTTTGTCCTTTTGCCACCATTTGACAAATCTCAGCTGGCGAAAGCTTGCAGTGGTTCAGGTGTGAAACACATTGTTGCTGTATGTGAAAACCAATGCCAGGCCCTTATCTCACAAAATGTTTTCAGGGGTGGCAATGACGATGTTCGCATTCAGATTGTGCAGATGAAGAGCATATTGCAAAAAGGATCAATTAGAGCAGAGAGGCCACACATTTACAGGTGGCTCAAGTCAATGCGTTTGGACAAGAAGTCTTTAGATTTCGAAACTACCACCTTTCAGAGAGTGACATCTGGAAGCATTGACTTCCTGCCTGTAGAGGAGCCTGAATCTTACTTCAGCTCAAAGACCCTGCCTGTAGTGGTGCTGGGTAATAATGCCGCCAAAGGCACATTGTCAGACATTCCATTGCTGACTAAGCGAAACCAGCTTTTCCAAAAGAACTCTGTGTACATTGTCACAGGTGGTCTAAGTGGTCTGGGCTTTGAAACAGTGAAGTTCATTGCACTGCATGGGGGAGGACACATTGTCATTCTTTCCAGAACTAGCCCCTCACCACACTTACAGCAGGAGATAAACAACATCAAGAGTCAGTTTGGCTGCACAGTTGTGAGTTTGCAGTGTGATGTTTCAGTCTCAGCACAGGTGGTGAAGTCCATTGCTGCAATTGGGGAATGTTTCCCATCTTGTCCAATCAAAGGTGTTTTCCACAGTGCAGTGGTCCTACATGATGGGCTTATTGAAGCCCTTGATAAATCTCTCTATGAGAAAGTCCTGAAGCCCAAAGTCAATGGGGCTGTCAATCTGCACCATGCCACAAAGCACTGCGAGCTGGATTACTTTGTGTGCTACTCTTCTATTTCAGCCTTCATCGGCAATGCATCACAAACAAACTATGGTGCAGCCAACTCATTCTTGGACACATTCTGTCAGTATCGACAAAACCTTGGACTTGCAGGGCAGTCCATCAACTGGGGGGCTTTGAACCTTGGTCTCCTGCTGAATAAAGACCATTTCCAAAGATTTCTGGCAGCTAAGGGTATGGTGGTCATGGAGGTAGCAGAAATCCTTGAGAGCTTAGAACAATGCCTTCTGATCAACAGGTCACAGCAGGTTATTTGCAAGTTCAGCTTCAAAAATCTCAAGAATAGTGTCCTCACCCAAAATGCCTCCCTGAACATGCGTCTAGGTGCACTGGCACAGGAGTGGCTAAAAAAAACTAATCTGACTAATGCAAGAGATGACCAAACTACTTTGGCCAAATCACCGAATGAATATGTCAGGACTGTGGTCAGGGAGGCAATTGGTGTTGAGCATGATGAGTTGAATGACAATTCTTCTCTCTCTGCATTAGGCATTGACTCAATGCTAGCCATGACTTTGCAGAATGTCATCTTTCAAGACATGGGTGTCAATATTCCCCTGGTTAAATTACTGGACCCTAACAGTACATTGGCTACCTTGGTGGCAATGCTGAAAGAGGGTGCAGACCAGAGGTTTGAGCATGCTGATGACTTCTCGAATCTAGAAGAGAACAGAGAAGTAGATGGCTATTCAACAGAATTTTAGAGAATTAGATTAATTCTAAATGATTAAATTATTGATTGCTCATTCATTACAGTTAGCTCAGTATATTTACATAATGAGTTAACCAATACAGAAGGCTATTATTTGACATTTTAACTTATTTGTTTGAAAGACATATTACTTAAAGACAATTATTTGAGAAAAACAATACAATGTAATGAGATCTTGACTTGACTTGATACTAACTAAGTGGTTAATGAAAAGTGTTATTACAATATTTGTGTGATAATATTGCTTATGAAATGCCTTGTCACAGAACAGAAACACATATACACCAGGCATTAATGTTCCTGATTTTCTTTTATTAAGGTACAAATTAGATCATAATCTATTATATCAATTAAGTCATTTTCATGAAATACATGTTCAATTATGTTGACAATTCTTATTGGTACGTCTTGATTATACATTGGTTTAAACTTCCATCCATCCTGAGGTAGATGTTCAATGTTAGATAATGTTGATACAGTTCATGATGCTCCTTTCATCTCAGCTTTATAATATTTGTATAATAATTGTGTTCAGTAATATTTGTATTGTGCGCATAATCATTGTAGTGTGCCTAGAGTAAGACAATGAAATGTATGGCAGTACTTGTAACAAAATATGGATTATTAGATTCTTATGGAATGCTAAAAGTGCTTAGAGTGCTTAAGATTGAGAGTGATAGTAAACATTTCCACATCTTAAATAAACAGATTACATACAAAGTCTTGGTCTGATCAATATCATCCCACATCCAACACACAGCAGCACTGCATCACTACAGGAGAGAGAGTGCTTACATTTACATTTACATTTTTGGCATTTAGCAGACGCCTTATTCCAAAGCGACTTACAATCAATACATTTGAATACTAAGCATGTGATAATCAAATACCTTAGAAGCCAATCTAGTGTTGTGGAAGAATACTTCCTCCACAATGACTTCGATGTTGTCTCTGATGACTCCCAGTCCACTTATACTCCCAGAGCCTTGGTCTTTGCTGACCAGCTGGGAGTATCCAAAGCCATGCAAAAACATTTGAGCTCCAAATCTAAATACATCTCTCACATGCATGCCAAGGATCTCTTGAGCGGTGGATTGAAACCATTGCTGTCGAAATGTAACATCTCAGATCTCAACGAGTTTGAAGAAATCTTATTTTTGTGGAGTTTCGAAAATGTTACCTCCCACAAAAACAGAGGTCATCCTGGAGAGCATGACACGCTGCTGTGAGATGTTCCGGCAAGTAGTCGTGGAACTAAAGGCCATGCGATTTCAAAATTCAATCAGAGCAATAACCTTCCGGTCTGCAGAGACCACAGTGGATCAAATCAGCCCAGGTTTTGTCCTGTCAGGCATGACAAGAGCATGTGCTGCAGAGGTATCAGAACTCACCTTTCAGCTGATTGATATCAGCTCTGTCTCTGCAGAGGACATCGGGGCACTCTCTCAGGTCCTCAGCTCATTCCCCTGCCGAAAACACCCAGAGTTGGTGGTGAAAGATGGGCAGATATTGAAGCCTTACATAGCGCATACTCACACTGACAGCATCGACAGCTCAAGGGGAAGGAAGGGGACTTCTTTGAAGTCTGAGCAGTTCGTCCTTCAAACCGCTGACCCCTACAGGATCACAAGCCTGTCTGCCATTCCCTGTGATATTGAAGAAAAGTACATCCAGGAGAAATCAGTCGAGATTCAACTGAGTAAGATCTGTGTTCATTCCCCAGATGTCTGTCCTGTCAGTGTCTCTGATCTGAACTTTGGTCAGACAATGTACTGGAACAAGCACACATCTCAGAACCACAAGCTTCTGGCTCTAGACTTCAGTGGCATTGTTTCAGCTGTAGGAAAGGATGTAAGCAAACTGAAAGTGGGAGATGAAGTTGTGTCTTGTTATCCCGTAGCTGCCACTTCTATGGTGGTGATTCCAGAGGCAGCATGCTACAATACAAAGAGGATCCCGTATCTGAAAGAGGCACCCTGTGTTTCCTACCATGTACTGGCGTGGGAGATCTTGCATCGTTTATTACCCAAAGGCAAACAACAGAGAAGGATGGGTATCATCTCTTCTGTTCCTGACTCGTGCTTGATGAAAGTCTTAGCCCAAACTTCAAACAAGACAGGATGGCATGCCATTGTTCTGCCACAGTCGAGTGATCAGTTTCAGAATGTGAATACATTTGATGCCTTTGTCCTTTTGCCACCATTTGACAAATCTCAGCTGGCGAAAGCTTGCAGTGGTTCAGGTGTGAAACACATTGTTGCTGTATGTGAAAACCAATGCCAGGCCCTTATCTCACAAAATGTTTTCAGGGGTGGCAATGACGATGTTCGCATTCAGATTGTGCAGATGAAGAGCATATTGCAAAAGGGATCAATTAGAGCAGAGAGGCCACACATTTACAGGTGGCTCAAGTCAATGCGTTTGGACAAGAAGTCTTTAGATTTCGAAACTACCACCTTTCAGAGAGTGACATCTGGAAGCATTGACTTCCTGCCTGTAGAGGAGCCTGAATCTTACTTCAGCTCAAAGACCCTGCCTGTAGTGGTATATGACCGAGGGTATACATACTGTATATTACAGGCTGCGTTCGTAAATTCGCTCTGGAGAATCCGATCAGCACTCATGGAATGCCTCTTTGTCCAATCAAATTACGCGGTCCCTTCATGACGTCGAACCCAGCGTGCCCTGCGGCGCTTTCAGGGCGTATTTACGAACGCAGCCATTGTGGTGTTCCAGCCTGCAGACAGAGACAGGAGGGAGCGTCCCTGGTCTCCCAGGCGCCAGGGGGGTGTTCCATCAACACCGCTAAAGGAGAACCCCGGTTTATTCTGATAAGTCTCACAAGAGTTCTCAAAATAAGTGACGGTGATGGAACACCCCCCTGTTCCTGCACATCATCATCATCCTCGACAAAACAATCATAACGTTGTTCAAATGAAACGCCAAGAAGCGCAAATATAAAACGTCTCCTTTCAAATGACTCAGGAGAGACACACAGTGGTACAGGGCACACACAGGCACACACCCTGGACCCATACAGTCATACTGTTCTACACCCTGGACCCATACAGTCATACTGTTCTACACCCTGGACCCATACAGTCATACTGTTCTACACCCTGGACCCACACAGTCATACTGTTCTACACCCTGGACCCATACAGTCATACTGTTCTACACCCTGGACCCATACAGTCATACTGTTCTACACTGATTCTGTTCAGGCAGCTGCACGGCCACCAGACAGAGACAGAACCAGTCAGACAGAGACAGAACCAGTCAGTCAGAGACAGAACCAGTCAGTCAGACAGACAGGACCAGTCAGTCAGTCAGACAGAACCAGTCAGTCAGAGACAGAACCAGTCAGTCAGACAGACAGAACCAGTCGGTCAGAGACAGGACCAGTCAGTCAGAGACAGAACCAGTCAGTCAGACAGAACCAGTCAGTCAGAGACAGAACCAGTCAGTCAGACAGAACCAGTCAGTCAGACAGACAGGACCAGTCAGTCAGAGACAGAACCAGTCAGTCAGACAGAACCAGTCAGTCAGAGACAGAACCAGTCAGTCAGACAGACAGAACCAGTCAGTCAGTCAGAACCAGTCAGTCAGACAGAACCAGTCAGTGAGAGACAGAACCAGTCAGTCAGAGACAGAACCAGTCAGACAGACAGGACCAGTCAGTCAGAGACAGAACCAGTCAGACAGAGACAGAACCAGTCAGTCAGAGACAGAACCAGTCAGACAGAGACAGAACCAGTCAGTCAGACAGAACCAGTCAGTCAGAGACAGAACCAGTCAGACAGACAGAACCAGTCAGTCAGACAGACAGGACCAGTCAGTCAGACAGAACCAGTCAGTCAGAGACAGAACCAGTCAGACAGAGACAGAACCAGTCAGACAGAGACAGAACCAGTCAGTCAGACAGAACCAGTCAGTCAGAGACAGAACCAGTCAGACAGACAGAACCAGTCAGTCAGACAGAGACAGAACCAGTCAGTCAGACAGAACCAGTCAGTCAGAGACAGAACCAGTCAGTCAGAGACAGAACCAGTCAGACAGAGACAGAACCAGTCAGACAGAGACAGAACCAGTCAGTCAGAGACAGAACCAGTCAGACAGAGACAGAACCAGTCAGACAGACAGAACCAGTCAGTCAGAGACAGAACCAGTCAGACAGAGACAGAACCAGTCAGTCAGACAGACAGAACCAGTCAGTCAGAGACAGAACCAGTCAGACAGAGACAGAACCAGTCAGTCAGAGACAGAACCAGTCAGTCAGAGACAGAACCAGTCAGTCAGAGACAGAACCAGTCAGACAGAGACAGAACCAGTCAGTCAGACAGAACCAGTCAGTCAGAGACAGAACCAGTCAGACAGAGACAGAAGCAGTCAGTCAGACAGACAGAACCAGTCAGTCAGAGACAGAACCAGTCAGACAGAGACAGAACCAGTCAGACAGAGACAGAACCAGTCAGTCAGAGACAGAACCAGTCAGTCAGAGACAGAACCAGTCAGTCAGAGACAGAACCAGTCAGAGACAGGACCAGTCAGACAGAGACAGAACCAGTCAGTCAGAGACAGAACCAGTCAGTCAGAGACAGAACCAGTCAGTCAGAGACAGAACCAGTCAGACAGAGACAGAACCAGAGGAGAGATCAGCTGACACGTGCGTGGCGGTGGGCGTGTTTCTCCCGTCGCACTGCTTTCTTTCTTTAATTCTCGAGCTTTGTGCTATTTTTAATCTTTTATTTTAGGCGGCCAGGACGCGTCCTAACTATTCCCACCGTAGTTGGGGTAGACCACGCCAACTTCTGGAATATGTAGGGGTGTTTTTTTTCTTTTTTTTTCCCTCAAACACAAACACAATCACTGACACTAAGAATAGGCGCGCGTTCCAGGGCCCACAGGGCAATGAGAGCCGCGCCCGGCCGCTTGCACAGAGGGAGAGGGAAAGGGAGAGGGAGAGACTTGCACAGAGATGGGTAACCTATATCTAATCGTGCACCCCGTGTTACGTGAAGAACAAGATACAGAGAACACCCCTACATATTCCAGAAGTTGGCGTGGCGTGGGCGTGGTGTGGGCGTGGTCTACCCCAACTACAGTGGGAATCGTTAGGACGCGAACGGGTCAGCCTCGTTCTTTCTTCTTTCTTCCAATCGCAAACTTCTGTTACTAGTTCGACTAGAAACGGACAGATTGCTCTCAGATGATGAAACCAATTCTGACCTCGACAGGTTAGACATAGTTTTCTACATAGTTCCATTAAAAATCCATTAAAATAGGTATTCATATTATGACGGTAAAATCTCTGGCCAACAACATTCAAATCTTGCGCGCGACCGTTTGCTGGCTGTGCGCAGGCGCAGTGTAGTCGTTCCATGAGTGCCCGCGGGTAGGTAGACGGTCGTTGTAGTTCTCAGCCTCTTTGTTGTAGTTCAACGTCACTGCATCACTGATGTGCTATTGTCGTATATTTTTACACATTAATAGCCTTCTTAATATAACGTATATCTTACACATATATTCACGTATATTTTACACATATTACACGTATATTTTTATTACTTCATATATACTTTATTAAATACTTTTATTTCATTACAAACGATCTCGGGAAGATTTTCAATTGTCGCACATGCGCAGTCACACACACACGCACATGCACGCCCCCGAGGGTCTAGGCCAATCAGAGGCCTAGAAGGAAGGATCATGATTGGCCAAGAACATACTGTGATGTGATTGGCTGAGGGCCGCTATAAAACCTCTGTGCTGAGTCTGGAGCGGGCTGTCTGCTGACTACCTCGAATCACGTTGTGACTGTTTCGTGTGCCTGTAATCTGAGGACCCGATCTTTTTTGAATAAATACTTTTAAACTTTGGCCAGGAGTTTTTACCTCTTCTTTAATCACTGAAACAGAGAAATATTCGACATAAGTGGCGAGCCTAAGCAGGAGTTTCCATAGCTCTGGATGACCGGTCGTTTTGCAACTCTTCAAGTCAACAAGGGTAAGTACAAGGCGGAGCTGTGCAAAATAGACTGTGTATATCGAATAAGCTATATTTAAAACGGATCTTGAAGTATATAACTGGGTAGAGGTTAGTCAGAGAGAGCCGGGTTGTAAAACCTGTATTGGGAAAAGTGTTTTAATTGTACGATTTTTATCGTGTGTGTGGTATTGTAATTGTGGTATAGCAGAGAAGGAGCTGCTGTAGTCTTGTTTTGAGAACAAGGTATTAGCACAAAAGCTAGGGGGAGACGTTTTCCTAGCGGGCTAATAAATGTGGTTTGTATCAGGCAATAGTCTGATGGAGTGTAAAAGCTTGGTTAATGTGGTTTGTAAGTAAGTGTTTGTCAGGAGATAGCTCTATTCAATGGTATGGAATCGGAATTCCTAGTTTGAAAGAGCAGAGTCCGTGCTAGTGAGCAGAAAATAGCGCTATTTTAAAGCTATACATTGTTAATTTACTTGAGAGCACGGAGGAAAAACGTGGCTAGTTGAAAGGGCGCCAAATTTTTTCTTTGTCTGAAAACGCATGTCAGACCCGCGGACACTGGCCGCAAGTTGAAAGGGCGCCAATTTTTTTCTTTGTGTGAATGCGTGTCAGACCTGCGGACAAGGCCGCTAGTTGAAAAGGGCGCCAATTTTTTTCTTTGTCTGAATGCATGCAGACTCAGTGGACACAGAGCCTAGTAGAAAGCATATGCCATTGTAGGAGTATTTGAATAAGATTATCTTGGCAAATAATACGTTGAACTGCATTGAAAGATATTCTTGGAATTGCTGTGTCGTGGAGAATAATAATTATTGTGGAAAAGCAGTGTTGTGTGAAGATTAATCTTACAGTCCACAGCGGTTTGGTAAAAGAACAAAGGAGTGTTGGGTGGCTTCTTTCCCCCCTGACATCCATTTTTTCAAATACACACGCGCGGGTTTGATAGATTTCAGTACTCATCTCTTAAAAGATAACGATAAAACCATACACATAGACTAGGATTGATAAAAATAGAGATATAGTGAATTGATCTCGGGGTATTTCAAATAAGTTTAAAGGTACGGTTACTCGGAAAACAGGAGTTTACACGAGGCCAGCACATTTCAAACACAGAGAGAGCACGCGGAGCGAATAGGCCCGCTTACAGAATATTGGTGAAAGAATCTAAAAGGTTAATGCATAGATTGATGTTGTGAATGACTTTTCAGTATTACATTGATTTAACTAATTACTTATCAGTTGAATTAATTATTCAGATCATTCATTTTCTGTTTCCCAAAACAATTGATTGATTCCATAAGTTTTAAATCAATGTATATGATGATATAGTGAATAATTCTAACTAATCATTCATTCCTTTCACTTAACAATTGATTTATGTATAGATTGTAAAAGTAAAAAAGATAGATTGAGAGTTTTAGGTAAGATATAGTCATTCTGTAAGACATCTTCGGTGTGGCGGCCTCTACTGGTCGAGACACGATAGGACGTTTTTAATTATTTACTGCCATCTAGTGGAAGAGACACGATAGGACGTTTTTAATTATTTACTGCCATCTAGTGGATGAAACAAGATAGGACGTTTTTAATTGTTTACTGCCCTCTAGTGGATGAAACACTATAAGACATTTTTAATTGTTTGCTGCTCTCCAGTGGACGGAATACGATAAGACACTTTGGAACACTGGTCCTCCATCAGTGCATCCGCCTGAGGTCGACGACATAGTCTTTTACAATAATAAATGGATGGTTACTTCAATTAATTTAAGTAATTACAAATTGATTGAATTAATTATTCAGATTATTTCATTTTCAGTTTTCACAAAACTTTGATCAATTGGTTTATAGTGGTCTAGGGATGACGTTTTCTTTTACAGGATTACATCAATGAAGTGTAAATGACTAAGTCTAGTTGATTGTATGTTCCTTTCAAATAACAAGTCGATTTCCTTACAGATTGTAATTGATAATTAATCATTTTATTCCTTCCAAATGACAAGTCGATTTCTTTACAGGTTGTGATTAATATTCGTGTTTTACATCTTTTTATTTGAAGTTAAGTTCTTTTTTCACAGTTCTTGATTAAAGAATAGCAGAACAGTTTCTATCTGAGGATTGATCAAGCAAGGGGTTGTAAATCAGTGAATACTTAGGTGTTGACCAGCCTTTGTGATTTAATAATTGTGTGGACCAGAACTGTAATTAGTATTGAATGAGTAATTAAGCGACACATATTCATAAACAATTAGGAAACACATTTAAGTATAAAGTACTTACACAGTGACTAGATTTAAGTTAATACTGCACTGACATACACAAGAGGCAAATCTGTTATTCTGAGTTGCAGGGTTTTGTGGGGATGGTTAATACAGTTATATTGGACTAGCATTTGTTTAGCAAACAAGACCATAGGAAGGTGGGTTGTAAGAAGCGTACACCTTATCCAATATAGAATATTGTCAGCATATTGAGCAAGTAGAATGGGATCAAATTCAACGAAGGTGTTAAAAGATATTAGTGAACATCGTGGAATGTTGGCTACGTTATCGCCTATGGCTGTAGTGGAAAAAATGAATCCTCTTGTTAGGGAAATTAGCAAAATGTCTACGAAATGGAATAGCCGTTGGGCATACATTGAACAGCCGTGGCCGAAAGAGGGCAGCCTTAATTTACAAATAATTGCAACATTGGAAATACTTATCAATGGGCACAAAGCACATCAAAGAGGAAAGATTAGATCAGAGAAACGCAAGTTAGAGTTAGCTATTTTAGATCTATTTAAGGTAGAGGGACAGAAAATAGCTCAGATGGAACCGGAAAAGAAAAAAGAATTGGCCAGAACACTGGAACAGACATTGAACATTCCATCCACAGACATGTGTCCTGTCTCCAGTCCCCCTCCATATGCTAAGGCACTGGAGGATCATTCCCAGAAGAAGAAGGCCAAGAAGGAGCCAAGGGGAAAAGGGGACGACAGGAGTGACGAGGAAGATGACAGCAAAGATGGCCGTGAAGACTCAAGAGATGACGACAGTGCAGACGAAGGCTACCACGCTCTGGTCAAGAAGATGATAGCCACAGCAAAAAGACACCACAGATGGCTGAAGGAGCAACGAGAAAGGGAGGAAGAGGAAGATTGTCATCGAAGGTCATCAAATACATTAAAGAACTGTCCAGTGCTGATTCGGGGTAACAAGATGGAATATCATCCATGGCATCATGCAGATCTGTCTGAAGTGATGGACAAACTCCCAGTTCTGGAGGAGGGAGGACATTCGTGGACTACTGAGGTTGACGTGAGACTGACAGGAACGCAGGCCGCGATGGGAGACCTGAAAAGACTCTTAGCCTTTATTGCAGGATTGGAGGCAGGACTTCATAGAGATATCAATACATCAGTTTATGATCCAGAGCTCTTCGCAGCATACAGAGTGCAGGCTTTAGCCCCACAGCAACAGCCACCTGGAGTGCAGACTGCTACTTACCAGTCCTACTCACAGGGGCCACAAGGGGGGTATCCTGCTACTTACCAGTCCTACCCACAGGGGCCACAAGGGGGGTATCCATACCCACAAGGGCCACCAGGGGTGCAAGCGGTTCCATACCAGATGTACAACCAGCCTGGCCAAGGACCACCACCAGGGGGATGGACAGCAGCAGGGAAGAAGATGCTAGAACCGTGTTACCAATGCGACCAGAATGGACATCTAGCCTGTACCTGCTACAACAGGCCCCAGGGGGGCGCAGGGGGGAGCCAAGGAGGAGGATATTGGCCTCCTGCTACACCTGCTCCAGGAGTGATGAACCCTTACAGAGGCCCAGCAGCTGGCCTACAGGGGTGCCCGGAAGATCCGAGTGGGAGGTGCCAGCTGGTGGTGACACAGAAGCCTGAAGGCGCCACACACCTCCCTATGTCTAGAGAATATGTGAAGACAATCGGATTTGAGGGAATTAAACAGCTGATTCCTACAACTGAGCTTGTAGACTTAGAGTACAAGGGACAGAGAGCAACTCTGTCAACATTTGTGTCAGAACACACGCCAACAGGGCTGCAAGGGAAAGATGCTCAATGCCAATTGAACTGTACAGTGAAATGCACACCTGACGTCTGTCAGGTGACGGTGCCATCCGGTGTTCAGATTCCATCGACAGCCAGAGTGATTAAGCATAGAACAGACCTACACGCTTTGCCTTTAAAGGGAGCTGATATAGAATATTGGGTTGATGGGTCTTGTTACGGGGTAGGAGAAACTTTGTGCGCTGGGTATTCCTTAGTTAAAGCACAGAATTCAGAGTTTATTGTAGAACAGGCTGAGGCAGTTCCTCAGCCTTGCTCAGCTCAGTTGGCTGAATTGATTGCCCTCACGGAGGCATGCAACTTGGGAACCGGACGGAGAGTGACAGTGTACACCGACTCTGCCTATGTACATAATGTTTGTCATTTTAATGGAGCTGTATGGAGGGGGCGGGGTTTTAAGAGAACTGATGGTACGCCTATACAGCACCACGCACAGATCATGAAGCTGTTACAGGCCATGATGAAGCCAAAGGAATTAGCCATAGTGAAGTGTGCCGCACACAGGTCTGACTCATCACATGTCACACAAGGTAACAGGGCTGCAGAGGATGCAGCCAAAGCCATTACAGGAGCAGACAAGGCAGGTAAAGGTCTTCTGGTCACACATGAAAAGCAATTACAGGGCATGGTCACACTTGAGGATTTATTGATGTTACAGAGTAGAGTAACTACGTTAGACAAGAACGTTTGGCTAGCAAGGGGGGCAAGTCAGGATGACACGGGTCTATGGAGGAATCATGAGGGGTTGGTTATAGCACCCTCAGATTTATTAGGCATGTTAATACGGGAAGCTCATGGATTAGCACATGTGGCTAGGGGGGAGGTAAGACGCAAGATCACCAAGGAATATGGGTTTTGGAGTCCATATTTGATGGAACAGATTGACCATGCTTTAGGTCAATGTGGGGTCTGTTGGAGGAACAACATCAGAGTGGGTACACCAGTGGTGTCTGGGCATATCCCTACCCCAATAGGGCCACGGGTGGTGGACAGGGGGGTGGATGTACAGAGTAGGCAGGATGTTGTGCCAACAGGTGCCGAGGTCCCCAGAGAACCTGAGAAGGAGGAGCTACGAGGAGATGCTGTGGTGTTGCCAGAGCCAGTGGGACAGTGGAAAGCTGTCCAGATGCCAATGAACCAGAAACCAACGAAGCAGAGAGTGTTGACAGTCTGGAGGCCCAGCCTGGGAGTGTCCAAAGCCTGGACACCTGTGCTACTGGGGATGCAGGCGAGTACCTGCATCATGCTTCAGATGATGCTGAGGGCAACTCCCCAGACCTTGATCAGCGTGGGAGGGGACCAGGCAGATGCCTGAACCTCAATGACACTGACGGACGACGACCAGTTAGGAAAAGATTAAAGACTATGAATAGGGTAGTGAAGCAGCAGATCAAAGGGAACGACGGGAATGGACAGCAGATGATAGCATGGCTGGAAACGGTCTTAGGGGCATGGGAAACTTATTTTGCTAAGATGGGTGCACCTATTATAGCAGACATGATTTTTTGACTTTCTTAGGAGACAGGGCCTCATTGACTGTTTTTGGAAAATCAGTCGCTCAGTCCACGTTAATGAACTTTTTAGAAGACTAGTCCTCACCTGAGGTGAAGATCTATGCATTAATGCATTCCCTTTGTCCTGTGCTTACTGTTGGGGAATTATGTGTTATGATAACTGAATGTCATTATTTGTGTATTGTTTGTTTATTTACATTATTTTGGCCAGTCAGGGTGGTACTTGTGCTTTGATAGGCGGTGAATGCTGCAGTTATATTTCGGATTCTGGTAACGCTTTGTATGATTTTCATGAATCTAACAAGAAGGGTGTAGAGGATTTACATAAAGAACACGGTTGGAATATGTTAGATTTCTTTGATTCTGCTTTTTCAGGTATTGGTAATATGATCAGGTCCGTCGCTATTATTTTTGTTGTCATTATCATCTGTATTATGCTACTTGGTATTTTGATCAAATGTTGTGGAAAGTGTATTTCTGATGTTCCTATTAATGCTTTAATGTTGACCAACATAGCTGATGAGCAAAAGCTGGATTCTGTTTTGCTTTCTGATTTTGTTTCCTCCTTTGATGATTTGTTTATTAAGTGATGTTTTATGATTAATTGCTTCGATTACTGTTTGTTTCTTTCTATATCATGTGATTGATGTCAGTTGAGTAGTGGTGTGGTGGTTATGCAAAGATAGGAAAGCGGTTCTGTTCCTAGCACAACGAAGAAAACGCTCTTGACTGGGAAAGGATATCAATCTGAGACAGCGGTAAAGGCTGTTCTCCAACTGGGTTCATGTGCTAGTAACCTCTGTCCCTGGCGCTTCAAGGACAAAGAAAACATCGGTCGTTGGAAGTTTCTATATTAATTTGTGCATGATGGACTGTGTTTAGTTTAATTGTGGTTGTTATTTTCAAGATTCTTTTTATTATTGGTTGGTTTCTATTTTTTGCATGATGTCTTTGGGTTCTTAATAGTTATTTTTTTTTTTTTTTTTTTTATATTTTCTTAGCTGTGATATGTGGGGTTTGTGTTTTTGTTTTGGTTTATGTGATCATTTAGTTTCGGAACACCCTCTGGGTGGTCCGAGGGGGGATGTGTCGTATATTTTTACACATTAATAGCCTTCTTAATATAACGTATATCTTACACATATATTCACGTATATTTTACACATATTACACGTATATTTTTATTACTTCATATATACTTTATTAAATACTTTTATTTCATTACAAACGATCTCGGGAAGATTTTCAATTGTCGCACATGCGCAGTCACACACACACGCACATGCACGCCCCCGAGGGTCTAGGCCAATCAGAGGCCTAGAAGGAAGGATCATGATTGGCCAAGAACATACTGTGATGTGATTGGCTGAGGGCCGCTATAAAACCTCTGTGCTGAGTCTGGAGCGGGCTGTCTGCTGACTACCTCGAATCACGTTGTGACTGTTTCGTGTGCCTGTAATCTGAGGACCCGATCTTTTTTGAATAAATACTTTTAAACTTTGGCCAGGAGTTTTTACCTCTTCTTTAATCACTGAAACAGAGAAATATTCGACACTATCAAATAAATCGTGTGGAATTTATCATTTGTTATGAACGGAATGCAAATGATCCGCCATTTTCACGTCCACTGTGTTTTAAATGTTTTGTAATAATGCTCATTTTAATTGAACTGCAAAAAACACAGGCCACATGTTACTGTAAGAGTTAGCTGTTAGTTATTGTACACTGGTACACTGTTATTTAAGGTCGACGTGACCTGTTATTGATTTGTGTTTGCTGCCGTTTGGTCTAGTTGTTTTGACCTGTTATAGCCTACTGAATAAACGCCGGAGTCATGGCAAGAAGGGCTAGCTGTGTCGATTAGTGATGGGCGAAAATGAAGGAACTAATCTTTTTGAACAACTCTTTTTAGTGTCCGATATGTGCCGAACAGTTTGTCAAACGTCCGAGTACTATTCCCACCGTTATTAAATCCCTCTAAACTGTCAGAATACGTCCCAGACGAGTTGATACATCCAATTGTACATAATGTGTGCTGGGCTGGCGCTGGCAAAAAAGTATCAAAACTCGAAAGGTTCGATACAATTGGATGTATCAACTCGTCTGGGACGTATTCTGACAGTTTAGAGGGGTTTAATAACGGTTTTAATGCATTTGAGATAAGTAGAAAATATGTTTAGACACAGACCGCATTTAGCTGGGTTAAAGGACAGCGATGTATAGGCGCAATTTAAACCACCTCTTCTGCATGAATAACTATGCTAGACTACATGGAATCTCAGACTAAATGACGGTCTGGTACATATTTTGACAATCTACAGGCGTTTAGGGTATTAATTTAAACTCAACGTGCTGCTAGACTAAAACAGGTTTAGACACAGACCGCATTTATCTGGGTTAAAGGACAGCGACGTATAGACGCAATTTAAACCACCACTTCTGCTAGGATAACTATGCTAGACTACATGGAATCTCAGACTAAATGACGGTCTGGTACATATTTTGACAATCTACAGGCGTTTAGGGTATTAATTTAAACTCAACGTGCTGCTAGACTAAAACAGGTTTAGACACAGACCGCATTTATCTGGGTTAAAGGACAGCGACGTATAGACGCAATTTAAACCACCACTTCTGCTAGGATAACTATGCTAGACTACATGGAATCTCAGACTAAATGACGGTCTGGTACATATTTTGACAATCTACAGGCGTTTAGGGTATTAATTTAAACTCAACGTGCTGCTAGACTAAAACAGGTTTAGACACAGACCGCATTTATCTGGGTTAAAGGACAGCGACGTATAGACGCAATTTAAACCACCACTTCTGCTAGGATAACTATGCTAGACTACATGGAATCTCAGACTAAATGACGGTCTGGTACATATTTTGACAATCTACAGGCGTTTAGGGTATTAATTTAAACTCAACGTGCTGCTAGACTAAAAACAGGTTTAGACACAGACCGCATTTATCTGGGTTAAAGGACAGCGACGTATAGACGCAATTTAAACCACCACTTCCGCATGAATAACTATGCTACATGGAATCTCATACATACTACATGACGTCTGGGACGTATTCTGACAGTTTAGAGGGGTTTAATAACGGTTTTCATGCATTTAAGATAAGTAGAAAATATAGCCGTAATATAGCTGGTTTATATTGGTTTACATTGTAGACGCGAGGTTGAAAAGACGTCTATTGCTCACTGGGTTCTATCTCCGTTTAGAATGAGAAGGTTCTATCTCCGTTTAGAATGAGAAAGTTCTATCTCCGTTTAGGGCAGTTCAGAGATATTGAGCGTCACAGTTTTTACATTCCATTATGTTTTGTGAGATGGAACCTTTGTATTTCACGAATTACTAAGTCAAAAATGTCTACATTTAAAAAAAGAACACCACACAGGCATTAATAACCCAATTAACCCAATTAACACCCAATGGATCAGATTATGTAAAAAACTCAATTTTGACAAAAATGGAGATAGAACCTTATAATTCTAACGTCACGAACTGCTTTCATCAAAAGTTTTCCAAAACTGAGATAAAACATTAGCGTTCGTGCGATTGTAACCGTCTTGGTTTTGCTGCTGGGACACTGTAAATGGCATGACTATGGCAGGGTCGTTAGCCCTGGGAATTGGGGGCTCCAGTCCCGAATGTTTTCTGAATAGCCCCCCTCATCTTTTTCCTTTGAAAAAAAAAGTCTCCATCTACGTGTAAATCTCTCGATTTAGCTACCACCCGTCAATCAATCCCTTACTGTCATTTGACAGTACTGGCATTTTGTCAAACTGTATCTGTTTTGTCACCTTCAATCAGGATACAAGCTAGATATCTTCAGGACCCTGGACAGTACCTCAAAGATAATACACTCTGTGTGACACCCCTCATGGTTGAAACTCACTTGATTAGTGTTGCTGAGTACAGTGGTAGTAAAACCCATGTTCAGTTTGGGGAAATATTTAGTGTACAGTCCATTATGTGTTCCCTATCCAATCTAGAGGTGGCACTTTTAACTGTTGTGTCACAAAGGGCCAAGAATACTTTACATAGACACTTGTATGGGTATACTAAAATAATGGGTGTACTACAAATTATCATACATATCTTAATGTAAATCAATATAAGCACAAAATTATGTTATACTTTATGTATCATCTCAAATGATAACATGTTGTGTTGTCATACCTCAATAAGAGACAGATTGATGGCTTTGGATCATAGCATCAGGATCATTTTTGCATCATGCCTGCAGGTGATATGGCAGACCTGTGCAAACATTTCTGCGTTTGTCTTAGTAGCTTGTTTGGAATTTCTAATATGCCTGTAGAACCAGGAAATTATTATGTTTTTACTTCCTGGTTTGGCTTGTTTGTGACAGAAGGGAAAAGAATGCTGAAGCCATACTGAACCTACTCACAGGTCATAAGGCTAATGTTGTAAGTAATGATGTAGGGCCAGTAGGGGGAACTCCTTCCTCTGAAGATTTCAGTGTGTAAGGCACAGCTCTGCAAAGACTGTTACGCTTTCTGATGAGATGCACCAACGTTTTTGCCCATACCACCATGGTCACATTCCTAATCGGCATGATTCATCTCTCGACTCGGCCTGCTCATTGGGGGCAATTTTGGGGTTCAGTGTCTTGCCCAGGGACTCCTCGACACAAGGAGATGGGATCGAACCACAAACCTTGTGATCATTAGACGCCGGCTCTACCTCCTGAGCCACAGACGCCCCTCATCTTTGTGTTGTTTCCGTTGTGCTATGTGTAACCTGCACAGACATTCAATTCTGTTGCAACTTGTTATTTGTCTCTTCAGACAGACCAGTGGTGACTAGTGCGCCGTCAAATGAAATGACCCCTGACTCTTTACAGTGAGAAGCTGTGTACTGATGTACAATGATCGCTAGATGGTGCCGCTTGTACATTATGGCTGTGGAAGAAACGGTCCAAAGCGTGGCTTCATAACAAAAAGAGAAAAATTACAACATCGCTACTATAACAATCCATATATTCCAATGCGCAGAGAAGCGGGGGAAATTATTAGCGCAATCTGACATGAATAAGAGTGAGTCTGCTGAAAACGAATTTTCATGCAACATGGAACAAATGAAATGATATACTGTATATCATCCACGATATGTGCATTCTACCACCCAGTATCCATACATTTAAAAACATTGATTTTCTATTTTGCAGTTCTTCTGTGTAGGAGGCAGGCTAATTTACAAGAGGTACCAACTAGTGTGTATAGGTGAAACAGGCACGGCTGTCCTAGTTTTAACACACAGGGCCCAGGAAGTATGGTCCTATGTTTAGAGAGGTTTGGACAGTGGTGTCATGGCAAATCATCCCCAGACTAGATAAGACAAGACTAAACTACTATTGAGACTTGGGCATGGTTGGATGTTCTTTTTTAAAATGACTGTGGCCCTGCAGAATGGGCAGTTGTTCTCCCTTGTTCACTTTTGTTGTCTCATTTCAATCCCGTCCCCCATGTATCCTTTTATTGTTTGTCATTACTCAATGGATTTTTCTCTGTATTCATCTCTCTCTCTCTCTCTCTCGCTCTCTCTCTCTCTCTCTCTCTCTCTCTCTCTCTCTCTCTCTCTCTCTCTCTCTCTCTCTCTCTCTCTCTCTCTCTTTCTGTAACTCAGTACTCGACAGCAGGGCTGTACCTAACCTCGGATGACATGCAAAAAACATTATGTGAAGTAGGCCAACACACCGTGCAGTACCTAGCCCCATAACAAGGTCCTATGTCTAGAACAATCAGTCTCTTTTCAAGTTTTTTTTCCTTGTTTATTATTTATGAATTCCTATTTTTTGCATCCACCAAAAGTTATGCTCCAAAACTGGTTGAAAAAGAACTGCCATCGGGGTTGGGTGGGGGGGGTGGGGGGGTGGGCAGAAATGTATGGAAAAAAAAAAGACTTTTGAATAAAAATACTTTTGAATAAAAAAAGGAAAAAGAACTGCCAAAAGACAAGCCTTTGCTGCTTCTGAAGCTCTTAAAGTAGCAGAGAAACAGCCAACTTGAGAGAAAGAGGAAGAAAGAGAGAGAGGGAGGGGGGGGGGGGGGTACAGTATATTTATGCTTCAGCTAACTTATCATTTTGCAGCAATAGTTAGTTGACTATACAAACAGTCAGCAGCAATAGTGGAACAATAGCTAACTCATGATAACAAACTGTGTTCCTCAGTAGGTATGTTATTGTTTTATTGTTTTATTGTTTATTGTATTACTTAACCTTGTTTTATTTCTAGCTTCCCCCCCCCCCCAAAGAGCCATTGCTTTTTGGTCAGGCTGCATTTGCAAATAAGAATTTGTTCTTACATGTTTGCCTGGTTAAATAAAGGTTAAATTAAAATATATATATATATAAGTGGATTAAAACTCTCTAACATATACAGAATATTGTGGAAGCTTCAGGTACCCTTAGTAGACTCGTTCTCCCGTAGTAGTCTCGAGACACAATAGCATCCAAATCTAAAACGTGTTGGAATGTTGGAATGATGCCATAGCCGTCCTGAACCGTCGCTGCTTATCCATCAAACTTAGAAGACACCTGACAAACAAATCATCCATCACTATCCAACAAGGGTGCAAAGTCTTTTATCTGTTTGAACAGTCAACACAACCAACCAGAGCAAGTGATAATGAAGTGTGCAAAAGTCAGAGAAAGCACTGGAGGCTAGCTGTCTAGTCGCCAAGATAGTAGCTAAGGCTTAGAAGCCACACACGATAGCCGAGATGGTCATATTGGCAATATTGGTATGCAAAGCAATTGTCAACAAAATACTAGGCCCACAAGCAGCAAAAGAAATGGCAACGGTTCCGCTGTCCTCCTGCTTTGGCTCTATATTGCTAACTCATGATAACAAACTGTGTTCCTCAGTAGGTAAGTTCCTGCTGAAGGCCCCACTTAGACCATCATGGGGGTATCATGGTAAGCTGTTATCTCCCTTTGCAGCTTTACTAGCCATGGCAGGGGTAGAGGGAACAGCGAGGGAAAGCAACTCTGGTACAGAATGCTGTGGGAACTGGTCTAATGTGGTCTAATGAAATAAGATAGCAGTGGTTAACATTATATCATGAACCTCTTCAGTCACAAATCCTGTAGCATTTAAGAATAGGATTCAGCCAAGAGAGAATTTTAAGGGCATCTAAGGTAAGCACACAGACTCGGACTCACTCCTAAAATAAACAAGTTGAATGGCAAAGGTGTGGACAGTACGATCCTGTTGTGTTGATAGATAATTCACCTTTCCGCTGCAGATAGAAAGTCTACTCTGCCAACAGAGTTACTAAATTACTAAACAGGAGTACTTAATTTCATGAATCTGTCCCATTACTTTTGGGTACCAAAAAATAGGGGTATTATGCATAAAAAGGTGGTGTAATTTCTGAATGGTGAAACCATTGCAAATACCATCAAATAAAAGCTGATCATCTCTGCTTTAACTTCATAGTAATTGCTTGATTCAAATTGTTGTGTAGAGTCAAAAGAAGAAAAATGCTTCTCTGTCCCATTACTTATGCAGGGTACTGTATATGACTGAGGATGTTTTATTTGTGTAGGTCCCGACCTGAGGATTGTAATCATTGGAAAAACGGGTGTGGGAAAAAGTGCTGTTGGAAACACCATCCTGGGCCAAAAGTTATTTAGATCTGCACCCAGTTCTAGCTCTGTGACTGAGACCTGTCAGAAGAAGAAGGTTCATGATAATCGTTCGTTGTTTGTGGTGGACACACCAGGAATTTTAGACACCAAGAAATCTTCAGAGTCTATAAAAAATGAGCTAGTGAGATGTATCCAATTGTCAAGCCCCGGCCCACATGTCTTGCTGCTGGTGATCCAGGTGGGCAGGTTCACCATTGAGGAGCAGAATGCTGTGGAGGCCTTGGAGAAAATCTTTGGTCCTGAGGTCTCCAAGTACATGATTGTGCTCTTCACTCATGGTGATCAACTAGAGGGTCAAACAATACAAGAGTATGTGCGTGGCGGTGATTCAAAGCTTCAACGAGTGATTCAGCGCTGTGGTGCCAAGTTCCATGTCTTCAACAATGAAAGCCAAGACAGAGAGAATGATCCAACAGAAACAGAGGGAGCAGAAGATGGAGAGGGAGTTGGCTGAACTCCTACCAGTGTTCGAGTTATGTGGGAGCCAATGGGAGCTGAGCTCCCATAAGGAAGGTCTGAGCTCCCATGAAAGCAGTCAAATCATACATCTGTGGGGTTCGCTAATAATACATTACCACAACCATTATTTGATCAAAAATGTCAATGTAATTAGTATTATTTATTTTGATAAATATTCTAAAATAAACGTGTTTTCCAAAAGAACTACGCGCACCATTAATCTCCTGAGAATGACAGTATGCCTTTAACTGAATTCAGCTGCCCTGTTATGACACCTAACGTTGAAACTGTTGAAATAGCAGAGCTCAAACAAAAGCAAGTGCTTCCGAAGAAAGTAGCAGAACTCACCTCCAGTATGTATAAGGAGACAGCTAGTTCGTTCAGGGCAGCCTATACTGTCGCTAAAGAAAGGATGCCTTATACAGTCGGTCCTACTCACCGATCCGATCATTCATGTGCCCAGATTGTAGAGCACATTGCACAAGAGATGAAAAACAAATTCATTTAATGTCAAATCACTTGATTCCCGTATTAGCGTAACATTAGATGAAAGCACAATTCATGGACGAGCATACATGATTATTTATGTCAGGTGCGATGTCACTGGAAATGGAGATGTGGACAATGTGTCGTGCTAACAAGGACAGTGAATGGACTGTATAGCAAAAACAACAAAATGATTGGCCGAGATACCCGTAACTATCGCTTATAGCTGTTGTTTCATGTGGTGCTGTTGATGTGGTGAAATGAGTAGACTATGGCTAATTAAAACTTCTCAGTCCCAACGCTGTGTGGGCATGATACGCGCGGGTGCATGAGAACATTTCACACTGTTATTTTGGAGACCCCCCTGATGCCCCTCTTCAGACTGGGCCTGGCTGAGCTGAAGGCCTCTGTGTCGCCTGCTTTGAAGGCGGTGTTGCGTGCCTTCATTAGTGTACGACTACAGACCTCTCTGTTCCTCCAGGGTGTAGTCAGGATATCCACGTCAGCACCTTTCCAGCACATCAGGCCATTTCTGGGAAATGAGACCATCTAAAAATGAAACTTAAAAAACACTTTCTCTTTTGTCTTTATCTTTATTATGTTCAATAAAGTCAAGACAAAGTCCCATCGCTGTGTGGGCATGATTCGCGCGGGTGCATGAGAACATTTCGCACTGTTATTTTGGAGACCCCCACAAAGCTCAGCTTATAACTCGAACCCTGACATACAATTTCTCCTTCCTTCTCAGGCTTACACAAAACAAAACACTTATGAAGAAGTTTTAGTGCAACTGTATAGCTACAGACAAAATGAAAAGAACATGGTTTGTCAATGAATGTCAGAAACCTTGGGCTTGCTAAAATCAACATTTGGGAATATAAAAAGAAACAAAAGCTCTGGTGAACGGGTCAGTCTTCTTCCCACATGAACAGGAACAACGCAGGAACAAGACAAGGGATCTAATTAAATTAATTAAAGTGTCTTATGTCCGAATTGTCAGAATGAATGTCAGTGTCTATTGCCTTCAAATAACTTCTCTAACATTAGAGATAACTAACTTCAACTGACATTCTCTCTATCTTCCTCACATGCTTAGCAAACACACACACGCGCGCGCGCACTAGAGTCAGTTTTTTTCAGTGAAGCTTCTCTTCTACGCCCCTTCGCGTGGCCATTTCAATGCTAGTAACAGAGTAGCTTGCTAGTAAGAGAATGTTTTTTTTTTTCTCCATACAAAATAGTGTATATTTATTGTAGTGGAAAATATTCTCATTTCCAGTGAAGTAGCACTTTGTCACTTTGATTGGTCCAAAGAATGTAACCAACGACTGTCATCATTATTTACAACCCAGTATACAAATCAGTCAATTACTGTCCTAAGCGTGACAAGCGTCCTTGGGTTTTATGAAAGGCGTATTATAAATCCAAGTTAATGTCGTTGTTTATTAGTAGTCTGTCTTGAGAATCCTAACCAACTGCCTCAGAGTGTGATACGGCAACTGCACTGTGCGTCTCCGACCGGAAGGCCGATCGAGTCCCCCCAGGCAGAGGAGTAGGGTCCATCTGCGCGCAACAAATCCAACACCCGGAAATGTGTTATGCAAATATGCAGGCGCGGTATGATGACGTATGGTACATCACATTTCCGGGTGATGGATTTGATGCGCGCAGCGCAGATGGATACACTAGGAGTAAACCATGAATCGCCTTACTACGGCCTTACTACGGTGAAAACTACGGAAAAAAACTAATATGTAGAGTACAGTCCTATCAATTGTTCGAAAAGGAGTAGGAAGAAGCCTGTCCTACCCCTGTTTATACTTAACAATTATGCTTACATTATATAATCCAATTAATTAATACATATATTTCAGTATCATCCGTTCTAATACTTTTTCATTAAAAATAATTTAAACCTTTTTTTAAATAGAGCAATAGAGCAATATTTCTGCTTTCCTTCATATTTTCTTCATATTTTTGACATTAGGAACAAGTTATTAGTGTGATCACGATATCCGACCTCATGTACAATCTGTACTGCAGTAAAAATGTGGAACGCCCTTCCTATAATCTTAAAGGAGTGCAAAACACTGCCCACCTTCAAAACCACTCTCAAAAAACATTTACAGGAGGCTGCAATCCGTAACTGGACCCTCTAAATCAAAAATCAGATTAAAAGACCCGAACTACCCACTGTACATACTTTGTGTTTTGTCCCCCGCCCCCACCTGTGGTGTATGTCCCCACCTGCCCTACCCGCTGTACATACCTGATGTTTTGTTGTATTGTTCTTCCCATGATGGATGTATTTTTATCTTGTAGATAGTAATAGTTATTTGTCTGTATTATCTTGTAGATAGTACTAGTTTGTTTTGTCGGTCTTACATGTAACGATGAATTGAGAATCAAGGACCCCAATTGAAATAAGCCAGTGGCTTTCTTGGGTTTTTATCCTGTTAGTTGACCTTGTATGTAATATGTACTTTCATGTACCTACTTCTGCAAATCTTCTAATAAAGTTTTCAATCAATCAATCAAAATCCTCATAGCTTTTTTCTGTAGTGTAATCAATGGGTTTAAAGTGCTTTTATATTCATTTCCCCATATCTCCACACAGTAACTCAAATAGGGTAAGACAAGACAACAATATAGAGTATACAACATCCTCTGTTCCAGAATATGTTTTGCCCTGCACAATACTGCAATACTCCTTGATACTTTGGATCTAACGTATCTTATATGAGATTTCCAACAGAATTTACTAGGCTTAAAGTGCAGACTCTCAGCTTTAGGTTAAGGGTATTCACATCCAAATTGAAGGAAGGGTTTATGAATTATAGCTCTTATGTATAATAACCAAAAGTAATTAGACAATTGACTCAAAAGCTGTTTCATGGGCCAGTGTGGGCTATTTATTCCTTCATTATTTCTTTATCAATTAAGCAGGTAAAAGGTCTGAGTTGATTCCAAGTGTGGCATTTGCATTTGGAGGCTGTTGCTGTATACGCACAACATGCAGTCAACAGAGCTCTCAATGCAACTGAAACAGGCCATCCTTAGGCTGTAAAATGCACTTCAATTACATCTGGATTGTTTCATTTCAAATCCTTTGTGGTGGCATACAGAGACAAAATTATGGAAATTGTGTCACTGTCCAAATACTTCCAGACCTAACTGTATATAAATAAAAGAATGTCAATGACCCCAGGTGAGGGACTTTATTAGGTCAAACAGGTGTGAGGGGTCAGGCAAAGGACTTGGTGGAGTCAGGCAAGGGTCAGGCGATCATCGTTGTAATCCATGGAGCAGGGCAGGAACCGTGGTGCAAGGTGCTGGGCTGGAGGTGTCCATGGTGCTGAGTGCACACTGATGAGCTAAATAAAACATTCTATTTCTGATGTCAACAGCACTAGGGCTCCTTCACAAAACCCTTACTGGAATCTTCATACACTCTGTGAATTAGTCTTTACTTTCTGATGAGTCAACAGCAATAACCCCATCCAGTGCGACATGTAGATAGCATATATTTAGAATATGTAAAATGCAAACACCAGAAATGCAAGAAAGTTTATGAGGTATACCAAATGGAATTAATAACAAGTGTTACAACCCTTCTGTCTAGAGTAAAATAAGGGCCTAACAGGGTAGAGTGCAGAATGTACAGGTGTGTTGCAACACAAATGCCCAAAAAAAGTGTACAAGGGATCAAATCAATTCAAGCTTTATTTGTATAGCGCATCTCACAAGATACGACTCAATGCGCTTCAATCAAGACATCATTGCTGATTGCACTTTAGCACAAGTGCTCTTTCAACATTGTCTCTATGGTCTTTCAGCTTCCTTTTCTTCTCACATTTTCGACCATATAATGGTGAGACAGCTGCTTCTCACTGTTGAGACAAAATGTTATAAAGAAGTGATTAATAATTAATTTAAGAAACTCACATTCATCAGTGGTTGCAAACTGTCATGGAATTTGTATTAGCACTCTCCTCATGTTTCCAATATGCATTGCAAATGCAATGCACTAACAAGTCATTGGTCACTCTTCGTTGGTGTTGAACTTGTTGAGCCCTTTCCTAAAATAATAATACAGTGCTTAACCATGTTACAATGAAAAGGTGCAGTTAAGTACTGAATGAGTCACTCACTTTCTTTCCTTGATCATTCTACCTCAAGTGTCCTGATATAAAGTGTGGTTTCACTTTCCAGGCTTCTGACATCTTTGTCCCTGGTAACAGGATACACACATAAGCATGACTATGTGTACAGCTGTGAATGGTGGATAGTATGTTTGTATGCAATAAACTTCATTCACACTAACCAATTCTTTAGGAGGAAAGCTGTAAGGCCTCTTGAAGTACGTGTGGTCCTCGTCAGTGTCCAGTGGCATCTGTACAGAGTCCACCATTATTGCCAGTATGTTTTACATGAAAGGGTTAACTACTTCAAAAAGAGATCCAGGCTGGATTCAGAATGACACAGTACCACTAAACATATTGCATGTGCCATAAAGTTGCATGGAGTATGTGTTTTAGGAGCAGTAGCCCATTCAGAAACAGGCACACGGTCATAGATACTTAGTGAGAGATGCACTGACCATGGTGTTGCTTGCATGACTCCTTTTAACACTTGAATAGGTCCTGAATACAGGTGGGACACTGTCGTGAAGGGTCGCTCTGCCTTCCTCACTAAAGTGAGCAAACTTCCTTCCATATCTGAAATTAACACACATTATCTTCACCGGAAGGTTGAATTGTAGGGCCAGGTGTTACCCCAAAGTCCTCTTGATAATAAATGTACAAATACAATTATTATTTTTGTAGCACTGCAGCATACCCTTCCAGCCCAATGTTTTCCACCAGGACAATACACCACCACCTTCTCAGGAGAGACATGTCATCCTAAAGAAAGAGCAGTTACTCAATTTGCATTCAAAGTCTTATAGCATATTGATATAATGGGTTCTTGTTTTCTTAATACTTACAATGCTGAAGTCAAAGGTAGCCTCCATGGCGAAATACCAGGCATACTGTAATGAGAAAAGACACAAAGACAAGATTACCATGTGACAGCTTATAACTCAGTGAGAAGGTAGTCACACACATCCAATGAAATGTACATGGCTGAT
Organism: Nansenia antarctica; assembly: GCF_963989245.1. NCBI lineage: Eukaryota > Metazoa > Chordata > Actinopteri > Argentiniformes > Microstomatidae > Nansenia > Nansenia antarctica. The sequence goes on along the minus strand of NC_137692.1, from coordinate 15,119,001 downwards.
AACTCCATAGGAAAGTGATATGAGAGGTCTGCACACATGAATGTTCCTTAATACCTTTTATTGCACACCTTTTTATTTGCAAATGCACAAACAGAATGTTGGTCAGGACTAAGTGGTGGTCAGTCATTGTTACATACATTTACACATTTTTTTGATGGTTTTAAGGAACAATCAAGTGTGCCATATCACTTGGTGGCATTACCATAACTCACCATTATCATGAAGACACCACAGTCATTGCCACTGGTCTGCCTCGGAAGCCCCTGTACGAAGAAAAGTTAGTTAGAGAATAGTAGGTAATTATGACTATAGCTATAATAATATAATAACATTCAAACAATACCTCCAAATCCAGACCAGTCTTCTCTGTCCAGGATCCCGCAACAATTTTCTCAGCAACACCCCTGGGCAACCAAGAATAAAACTAAGTCAAACAAAGAAGTACACACCTCCTACAGGAGAGAAAAAAGGAACAACATTCGTACCACTGCTGCTTCAGAACCACTTCACACCATGCAAGTCGGTCGATCATGCTTATTTGCAAAAGTTCAATGAGGAGGATTTCTCTGTGTTTCTCTTTCCTTGTGTTGGAAATGTGTCTATTTAAGTCCACTCCAGCTTTCGGGAAGCCAATCCTTTCTGAATGTTGGACAAACAATCAGTACATAATGCATGCATTGCCACAATGCCTCCTGATTGAACACAAGTCTTTAGAAATGGCAGTAACATTAGACAGGTCAGGGGACCGCCAGGACACACATCATAGGCAGGTCAGGGGACCGCCAGGACAAACATCATAGGCAGGTCAGGGGAACGTGACCGCCAGGACACACATCATAGGCAGGTCAGGGGAACGTGACCGCCAGGCAGGTCAGGGGAACGTGACTGCCAGAGCAAAAAATATTTGGGGCAACCTTAATAGTGTTCTGTAGGCTTCAGAGGTGAATCCCCTTGGAGTTTTGAAATACTGCGAATCTAGAAAGAAAATTTCTTTCTGGTGTGGCCTCATTACCTACAGGGAATAACGCATTCTGGACAATAAGCAAAAAGGACACTTTGGGGGTAATACAATAGACACAAACTCACAAGCAAATGGCATATGAAGGTTAAAGCTGAGAAATGCTCAACTACATTGTATGTCTTTATAATCTACTACTGTGGATGTCATATGTTGCATATAAAGTTATGCTCTGTATATATATATATATATATATATATATATATATATATATATATATATATATATATATATAACAATTGATAGGACTGTACTCTACATATTAGTTTTTTTCCGTAGTTTTCACCGTAGTAAGGCCGTAGTAAGGCGATTCATGGTTTACTCCTAGTGTATCCATCTGCGCTGCGCGCATCAAATCCATCACCCGGAAATGTGATGTACCATACGTCATCATACCGCGCCTGCATATTTGCATAACACATTTCCGGGTGTTGGATTTGTTGCGCGCAGATGGATACTATAGGAGTAGAGCAGTGTCGGTGTAGGGCAGCAAGAATCATCAAGGACACCTTACAGGCCACGGTCCTGCGCCTGTAACTCGCTCCTGATTGGCTGGCAGAGCTGTCAGCACGACGCCTCTCTCTCTCTCTCTCTCTCTCTCATTGGTTAACTCGTGTCTCTCTCTCTCTCTCTCTCTCTCTCATTGGTTAACTCGTGTCTCTCTCTCTCTCTCTCTCTCTCTCATTGGTTAACTCGTGTCTCTCTCTCTCTCTCTCTCTCTCTCATTGGTTAACTCGTGTCTCTCGGGTGTGTGCTGCGGCAGCAGTGAAATACCTACAGGCTTATACCCCAGCCACGGTCTGTTTGATCCTCTACCATTTAAGAGACTCAGGAGGTACAGGATCCTCAGGTCTTCTTTCACAGAGCTGTCACTCTGATGAACAACCCCCCCCCCCCACACGAATGTAGTAATTATTTTAATAGTTAATATAATGTAATATATATGTTAATATATCCTACAGTAAGTCATTGCATAGCCAGTGTCCAGTTCAACATGAAAGTGAGGTTGTGTAACCTTAGGTGCCTTGTTGTCAACAACAAGACACAGAAAGTATGTCATTTCATGTAAGGTAGTAAATAAAGTAACAAAGTAATAAAGTAATAAAGTAATGAAGTAATAAAGTAATAAAGTAATCTAGTGTAACCTTGGGTGCCCTGTTGTTATGCAAAGATGTCCTTGGCTCCCCTGGTGCTTGGAAAAAAAGACTAAAAACAAGAGAGCCAAGGGTAAAACAAAAAAGAGAAAAGAGCTGATTTACATAAATAAAGGCTATGTACACTATCTACTATACTATACTACTATACTATAAAACACTGTGCTGTACTCTATGCTATACTATAGATATCCTAACTTTTTCCTATATCTGAACCTTATGTACACATGGGTTGTCATATTGCACATAATATTTGTTGCACATTCATTAAAGTGTCGTAGTAGCAGATTTAGAATGTTCACAGTTGTATTACAATATTGCACTTATGTTTACAATCTAGTAGCTGCCATCAAATTGTCTAGATTGTCCAGAGCCTAGAACCTATCTTTGCTGTGTTCAGGGCCTGAATGGCCCTAGGGTAGAAGCTGAGCTTCAGTCTGTTTGTCCGTGCGAACATGGTCCTGAACCGCCTGCCTGAGCGCAGCCGAACAAAGTGTTTGTTCCCCGGGTGGGATGGGTCCCTGGAGATCTTGGAGGCCTTCCTGAGGCAGCGTGTGTTGTATAGCTCTTCCAGAGAGGGGAGGGGGGCGCCGGTGATCTTCTGGGCCGATCTCACGACTCTCTGTAGTGCTTTACTCTCTGCGGCTGTGCAGCTGAAGAACCACATGCAAATACAGTAGGTGAGGATGCTCTCCACTGCGCAGCGGTAGAAGGCCACCAGCATCTCCTGTCCGATGTGGTCTTTCCTGAGGACTCTCAGGAAGTAGAGCCGCTGTTGTGCCTTCTTGATGATGGCTGCTGTGTTGGTCCTCCAGGACAGGTCATTCTGTATGTGCACCCCCAGGAATCGGAGAGTTGAGACTCTCTCCACGCTCCCTCCATCGATGAGCAGGGGCTGGACCTCAGATTTTTTTCTCCTGAAGTCCACGATGATTTCCTGGGTCTTTAAATGGTTCAGCAGCAGGTTGTTGACCTTGCACAGCTTGCCCAGCTGCTCCACCTCATCCCTATACGCCGTCTCGTCCCCCCCCGAGATGCAGCCCACCACGGTGGTGTCGTCTGCAAACTTTATGATGGAGTTGCTGGGGTGGACGGGGGTGAAGTCGTGGGTGTAGAGGTTGTAGAGGATGGGGCTCAGCATGCAGCCCTGGGGGGAACCCAGGGCTTGGGCTTGCCAAAATCAACATTTGGGAATATAAAAAGAAACAAAAGCTCTGGTGAACGGGTCAGTCCTACCATCTAAGAGCCTCAGGAAGTACAGTATCCTCAGGTCTGTTTGACCCCTGACCCTAACCCTACCATCTAAGAGACTCAGGAAGTACAGGATCCTCTGGTCCCGTACCAGCAGACTCCAGAACAGCTTCTTTCATGATGAACAACCCCCCCCCCCCCCCCACACGAATGTAGTAATTATTGTAATAATTAATATAATATAATGTATGTTAATATATCCTACAGTAAGTCATTGCATAGCCAGTGTCCAGTTCAACATGAAAGTGAGCTTGTGTAACCTTAGGTGCCTTGTTGTCAACAACAAGCAAGTAAGTAAGTAAGTAAGTAAAACTGTATTTATATAGCACCCTTCCCAGCACGGATGCACAGGTTGCTTTACATATAGAATAAATACAAATATATTAAAAAGTGCAAATTCGAACATCAATGATTAAAAAACAGAAAGGAGACAGCAGGGGAGGCTAGTGGAGGTAGAAATCGGAGGACAAAACCTTCCAACGTCATCAACAGGTGAGACTGGGTTACCACGGTGACTGTCTACACTCGTCACAAGGCTGCCACAAACAACCTAATGGTCAGAGGACAGTAGTAGTAGTTCATTCACTGGCTACAACCAGAGCTGAGGGTCAGAGGACAGCAGTACCAGAGCTGCCAAGACTCACACACTCATGTCTTCTTGGGTCTAGTGTGGGGGGTAGGGTGGGGGTCAGCAGAGTTATTTGGCACCACAGTTTGAGGTTGAGCTTGGCCTCCCTGATGCCCCTCTCCAGACTGGCCCTGGCTGAGCTGTAGGCCTCTGTGTCGCCTGCTTTGAAGGCGGAGTTGCGTACCTGCAGCAGTGTACGGTCCTCTCTGTTCCTCCAGGGTTTAGTCAGGATATCCACGTCAGCACTTTTCCAGCACATCAGGCAATTTCTGGGAAATGAGACCATCTAAAAATGAAACTTTAAAAAACACTTTCTCTTTTGTCTTTATCTTTATTGAACATAAAGCATATGCGTGAGTGACCTTCTATTCTCGATGACATGATCATATAAGATTAGATTCAACTTTATTGTCATGGCAGACTCAGAGTACAAGTACAGGACAGTGAAATGCAGTTCAAAGTGCATGTCCTTATAAACAAACCAAACATAAAATAGACACATAAAGGCCAGTGTCCTACCCTACAGCAGATTTTAGAAAACACTTTGTTTGGACCAATAAAGCACTCTTCATGTACCGTTCTTCATCATGTGATCTCATTCCTTGATGGTTACCGATTTATCATGGCCATTAGCACTAGTTTAAAGATACAATCTACATAGTGGACCATTAATTTTACAATAAGTAAAGTTATTTCACATTGACATGACATAATCATAATAATGAATGAATGAATGAATGAATGAATGAATGAATGAATGAATGAATGAATGAATGAATGAATGAATGAATGAATGAATGGTCTTTATTGTCATTGCTATAGTACAGGTACCAAACAACGAAATTTAGGAGGGGGGGCTCTAATGGTTCAAATACGTCTCCGGTCCATTCCACTTATCGTTCCCCCCCAGAACACTTCCGTTGTTTTGTGAACTGAATTTGCAGCGTTTAGAACACTTCCGTTGTGTTGTGAACTGAATTTGCAGCGTTTTTTTGTTGCATGTGTTGTCGGGGGTTGTATGTATGTACAATAAAGGTTTTCATCATCATCATCATCATGTGTTTTTGACTTTGTATCGTTTCTGTATTTGCAGCGCGTTTGCTGTAAATGTATTTGCTGTTAATGTATTTGTTTTGGCTTTGTGCAGCACGTTTCTGTTGTTGCATTTGTTTTGGATTTTGTATGTGTTTTTGAGTGTGAGTGTCGTTTCTGTATATGCAGCGCGATTCTCCTAATGGAAATGCTTTCGGTCTTTGCAGCGCGTTTGCCCTTGTCGGCCACCGTACATCTGGGCATCAAAGCCAGAGCTGCCAAGTCTCACGCAATCGCCGTGAGACTCACGCATTTCAACCAGTTCTCACGCTCTCACGCCGAACCTCTATTTCTTACAGGGAAAAATAACAATTGTTTTACGGGACTTTTATTTTTTAAATTCCTTGAAAGAAAGCTACCGGACATGAGTTTCGTGGCATCTTTCTGCACGCACGTTAACTTGAGTCTGCAATCGAAGCGGCAGGCGAGCGCTGATGGAAGAACCTGTGTTCACGCGAGCTGCAAGAACGTAGCAAGCAGTGTTGCCAGATTGGGCTACTTTTGGTCACACTGGACGGGTGGATTCGGCAGCTTTTAGACCGGTTGGGCTGGACATTGTCAATTCCGTCTGGCAACCGTGGAAGCAAAATATGTGCATACATTACAACATCGTATCTGGTAGCCTACTGGACTGGGTTGCACCAATTTGGCGTAAGTCATTACTAAATGCAGGCATTTAGTAGTTACTAAACCCCTAGTTGTTACTAGCTAGTTTCAAACTAGTTGTTTACTAATTTCGGTTGCACCAAGCCAATCTTTTGCCAATCTTTTGCCAATCTTAGCTAGTAAATACTCAGTTTTGGTAACTGTTTTTGTTTCTCTACTGTAACATAGCCAGGTACATTAATAATAATTACAATTATTACAATTTTCAATTAATAATAATAATTACAATTTACAATACAAATACAACAATTGGGGGTCCCTCCAAAAAAATGTGGGCGTGCTGTGCGCGCACAAGATCAACCTCCAAGCCCTCATTCTTACCCAGGAAAAACCCTGGTATGTACTGTATAACATGATAGCCATCTATGAGCAATGCACTGTATATAAGATGATGATCAAGGGTCTTTCTGCTGCTGACCAAGGGGCTGAGTCCTGTGGATGGGGCCCATTTTTCTTTTAGACTCTGTAGGCTACTGTATTTGTTTATTAAGATTTCATAAATATGATATATTGTCTGAATTTTTTTCTTGTTGTATAAAATGTTAATTATTTTCATTTCTTGTGCTGGTTTATTATGAAGAACATGTAAAATTGCAGGAAACTAGCACAAATAATTGGGTGCCAAAACGCGCACAGTTCTGGGTCGCTCCACCACCAAAAAATCTCACTCCAAACTTTTGGTGAAACTTGGCAGCCCTGAAAGCTGTAATAAAAAAAGAAGACAGTACATTTAAAATGATTGCCCACTGTTACCAACACCACTTTTAATGAAATAGCCTACTACTATCTTCATAAAATAGAATTGCTTATACAATGACAATGACAAATACCTGAAGTGCTGGTGACTCACATCAAGGTGTCATCTCTCAGAACCTCTCACCTCGTCATTCTGTAACACAAATTTCAGGTCAGAGGTGTGGACACTTCTCTAGTGTAGGTTTTCCATAGACTCAGTGTACTGTGAGAGGTAGGCTAGTGAAATAATTTAAATTCACAGTATTATTCTACAGCAAATCTACATATCAATGAATTAATCATTATTTTTGATTCCACACAACATTATCGTTAATTACAAAAGCATTTACTTTTTCTATAATCTATTATATCTCTAACAAAGCTAGCTAGCTAGCTAACAAGCTAACACTTGTTTGGCTAGCTGGTACACACAAACACACTAAAATGGTGCATGAAACATATTACAGTATGTTGCATGTTTAGTAGGTCTGCAACAAATGTATTTATTCATTATGTTTTATCTTTGACAACCTATTTCTTCCTCGCACCATCTCCTATTAGGCTAGTTGGGAGAGTAGAGGGGTTGCATGATTGTGGTGAGCACAGTTTCAGTGGTTTGATAACTGAGGCTAACAAAGGCGCTATCTACCTTACTCACAAAACAACAAATAACTGTTTGGCTATCCTAAGTAAACAACACAAAATCCTAGTAAACAACACATGTAACTCACTAAAACGTACCCAAGAACACAGCAGAAGGTCTGTGCAGACGACTGTCCCAAGAATAGTGAACTGATGTGGAGATCACTGTCTGACATTCCGTTGTCATCTGTCATCGTCAGATTCGGAGTTCTGACCCAGGAAAAATCCTGGTATGTACTGTATAACATGATAGCCATCTATGAGCAATGCACTGTATATAAGATGATGACCACGGGTCTTTCTGCTGCTGACCAAGGGGCTAAGTCCTGTTGATGGGGCCCAATGTTCTTTTAGACTCTGTAGGCTACTGTATTTGTTTATTAAGATTTCATAAATATGATATTGTGGGGAGCATGGCGCGTTCTGGCCTGCAGAGGGAGCCAGACTGTCGTTGGGGGGGAATAATGAGCTGATTACGGACAGGTGTCAGTGATCAGACTCGTTATCCCACTGGTCTATTTAACCTGTGTGTGTTTGTTCCCTCGGGAGATGAGAGGGGCAGGAAGTACCTGCCGCACGGAGACGCACTGTGGGAGACAGACAGAGAGCGAGAGAGAGAGCAGCGGCGAGGACGCACGAGATCCTGAAAAGGGGTGTGGTGCGGAGAGCCGGGCGAACGGAGCGGGTCCCGAAAGGGGAAGCAGCGGGGAGAGAGCGAGAGCTCTGCCGGGGAGCGAACGGGTCCCGAGAGGGGGCGTGTCACGGAGCGGGTCCCGAAAGGGGAAGCAGCGGGAGGAAAGACTCGCTCAGCACGTCGGTGACGGTGCTGAGCTGTGCGGGACTTAAATAAAATACCTATTCTACACCTGTTCCTCTGTGTCGACCTCCCTCTGTGCCTAGAGACCCTTACAGATATATTGTCTGAATTTGTCTTATTTGATCAAATGTTCCAATTATTTTCATTTCTTGTGCTGGTTTATTATGAACAACATGTAAATGTGACAGGTATAGCACTAGGACCCAGCACCAGTGGTGACTGGAAGGAGATATAGGGGGGTGGGTACCTCAGACTCATTCTCTGCACCTGTTGTTTGGAAGCCACATGGTCACTGCTTCAAGCATTGTTTCCAGATTATTGCGACCTAGTCGTGGTTGGTGAGGAAGGATTCTCTGCACCCATTTGTTTGGAAGCCACATGGTCACTCAGCCAAACTGTTATTGATGCTTCAGGCATAGAGCCTCAGAGTATCAAGGAGGTCCACGCTACCTTGTCCTATCCATTGTTTTTTCCTACCCTTGTGCCATTATGTTTTTAGTCTTGCAGTGGTTTTAGAGCAGTTTGATATTGAACTATCCCTGACCTGTTGGAGTGTAGAGCGGACGTGTTCCCTTATCTACTTTTCCCAGTTTGCTGTGCTTTTATACTAAAGGTTGCTTGTGTGCCGTGATACTTAGAGCCCTCATTTTATGGTTGTCTTTTGAACTCACTGTGTGCCGTGTATTGCCCACTAAGAATTCCTAGCCTACACTATTTGCTGTGTTTGCATGCACCTTTTAAGCAACGGTTCACGTTTGTCTGCCTTTAAGGATAGAGTCCACCCACAGGTCCCCCCCCCCTTCCCCTTTTTAGTAGCCCTGTTTTTATAGGCCTTCACCATTTGAGAGTGATTATTGTGCCTTGGTTTATTGTTATAATCTTGTAATAAACTAATTGTATTTTGGGTACACCAGCCTCTGGTTCAGTTAATTCCGGACCCGTCCTAGTGGGGAACTTAGCCTTAACGAACTTGAGGGTCCCTCACCCCTACAGTGTGAGGGTGGCGTTGTCAAACAGTTATTACTGTGTTACGACTAGGTATCTAAAATTTCTGTATGCCACATAAAATTGCAGGAAGCTAGCACAAATAATTGGGTGGGAGAGAGGGGCCGCCGCTGCCAAAACATGCACAGTTTTGGGTCGCTCCTCCGCCAAAAAATCTCACTCCAAACTTTTGGTGAAACTTGGCAGCCCTGTATTTAGCAACGCGCCCGCCGTCTGAACTGTCAAGTCGCGTTTAATGCGACTTTCACGTCACTCCAGCAGGGTTGCCAGATGGGATTGACAATTTACAGCGTAACCAGTCTATAACCGCTAAATCCAGTAGCCCATTCGGTGGTAACCCGCCCCATCTGGCAACCCTGCACTCTCTCCCTCTCCTTCCCCTCTTCTCTTCTCTCCCTCTCCTCCCCCTCTTCTCTCCCTCCCTATCTCATAGAAGGTTCTAAACTCCTCCCTCTCTCTCCTGCTTAAAACAGCAGAGTAGTGCAGTGTTTTCTTAGAATGTTTAGATATACGTGTTCAAGACACATGTTTGTGAGGTATATATTCCATCCATCCCTGAGAGATTGTGTTGGATTTAAACAGAACATTTCTAATGTGGAGTGGAGGCTGTGAAGACTAGTCAAGGTGAGAGGACAACGTTGCTGTCTTAATGAAACAGGACAAGAGAGGGATACATATACAGAATCTATTTGTGTGTTTGAGAAAAAGAAACATGATGAGAAATAAACGGTGCAATGATATGAATCATAATTATTTTACAACTCTTTTACGCAGGGAAAATTGCCGGAGGAGTGTGGAGTTCATGGTAAGTCTTTACGTTACTATCGCAGATGTGATTGGCTGATTCTCTTGTGTGAATATACACGACATGACCATAAACCTTCAACAAAGCTCACTGACTGCTGGGTAGATGTGGGTTGATATTTCTGTTAGCTTTGTGTCATTGGTTCAGTACTGAAGAGACTACAGGCTTGTTGTTGAGATTGTGTCTGTAACAGTTTGAGTGCTTTAGTGTGAGCTCTGCTACTGAGGATCACCTTTGACCTCCTCCAGCATTATATCTTATTATATATCTTTGCTGTAGTGTGTGGTTGTGTGAGTGACATACAGTATGCATTTTAGTCTACCTTCTGCACCTTCTCATTCTCTCTCACCCTGGTCGAAGGCGGTCGCATTTCGCTCGCTCTCTCTCTCTCTGTCTCTGTCTCTCTCTCTCTCTCTCTCTCTCTCTCTCTCTCTCTCTCTCTCTCTCTCTCTCTCTCTCTCTCTCTCTCTCTCTCTCACTCTCTCTCTCTCCATACCACCGTTGTGTCTGCTTTCTGATGGAGTTTTTTGCACTGTTTCTTCGAAACTACAAACTACAAACATGGAATTGTGTCCCCTCCCCCCCATCTCTGTAATCTTGTTTTCAATCATTGTAAAGTGCTTTGAGTTGCATCCATGTACGAAAAGCGCTATATAAATGAAGTTTCACTTCACTTCACTTCACTATGTTTGCTGTAGTGTGTGGTTGTGTGAGTGACATACAGTATGTATCTCCATGTGTGTCCTGTCCTGTTCACCATGTATTGATGTGAAACATGTCAACAGTGTTTCCTTCACCCTGACAGGTCACTTTACACTCACCCCTGAAGACAGTGTGAGGCCTGATGGTGATGATGTCACCCTCCCCTGAGACCAGCGCTGTTGTGATGACGATCAAGTGGTTTAGGTGGACAGAGTGTACTTCCTGTCCCCCCAGCATCAGCGGGGGAGGTTGTGGTGGGTCCCGGGCAATTATGCGTAGCTCAACCGACTTTTTCCCATTGAGCGTCATTCTGTTCTTTGCTGCCCATTCGTCCAGCCTTTGTGCCTCCAGGCGCATTGATGTGTCTGACACGGCAAACATAACCATTTCACCCCAAAACATTAGTATAGTTCCGACGTTTAAATATTTAGGGATCATCATTGATTCAAACCTGACTTTCAAAGAGCACATCAAGAAAGTGTCTGGTAGGGTGAAGTTTGGCCTGGCAAACTTCAAGTACATCAGAAGCTCACTGACCATGAGTGCTGCTAGACTATATATGGACGCATCAATTATGTTGCACCTCGCATATTGTCTGACAAGCTGGGGCCATGCACACAGCACTTCCTTAAAGCCACTAGCCACCCTAAAGCGGACCCTTAAGGTCATGGACCAGAAGCCCAACAGCACACACTACTGTACCATCTTAGACAAATGTAAATACCTTAGCTGGGAAGACACCATCAAATACAAAAACATCTGTCTCATCCATAAAATTCTGCACAACAAAGCTCCTCACCCGCTTAACTCTTTCATAAACCAGCATGACCACAGCTTACGGCCCACCAGAAGCACCTCTCGTGGCGACCTTATAGTTCCATTCAGGAAAAGCACCTTCAGTAAGCAATCCTTCTCAGTGATAGCAATAGAAAACTGGAACTCACTACCCAACCAACTCAAAGACATACATACTTACTCCACCTTCACAATATACATGAAAGCCTGGCTGACACAGAACTATACTTGTCCTCATTAATCCCTCTCTGTGCTGCCTCTCCATAACGCCTTTTTGTATGTTTTGGTTTGTTTAATGTATTGCTGTTTGTAAGTGCTTAATGTTGTGTGGCCTGTAATTGTCCTGTGGCTTCTATGTGCTTGAAATGTCACTGCTCTCATAAGTGTGTATGTGGTGTGGTTTGTAAACATGCTCTGGCTTGTGTGTGCTTCTACGTTTCTGCTATGACTTCATGTGTCCCTGTCCCCTATGCGCTGTTAGTGTTTGTTGCAGCCGCTTGTAATCACCTCAGCTTGCTTACTTGTGTTTTTTGTCAAGTGTGATGTTGGGGTACCTTGTCTCAGCCACGTGTTCTTAGAATATTTAAATGTTTTATTTTAATTAATGACGTTACTTTTCAGGATGCCATTTTGCAACTGGCTGACTTCAGACTTCAGCTGAAAATTAGCCGACTAGGCTAACGCTGCCTTTTTTACTGTATTTTATATGGTTCATGTATTTGGATTGTCCTCGATATAATAAACTAATAAACTAAACTAAACTAACTAAACATGATGTTGGATATGGGAATTGCTCTCGACAGCCCGATGTCATCTGCATATCCCACATCAAGAGAGTCCTCAAACATAGCATCCCGGGTGGCCATAATATAGAGGAGGAAGACATATGGGGAAGCTACCCCCCCTTGTGGCACCCCAGATGTAACTTCGATCCAGGGGCTATGTCTGTGTGTGTGTGTGTGTGTGTGTGTGTGTGTGTGTGTGTGTGTGTGTGTGTGTGTGTGTGTGTGTGACTGTGTGTGTGTGTGTGTGTGTCAAGATCAAGTAGGAATATTTGACTGTAAAGACATTTTTTAAATATATCACAGTGTATATATATATGTATATCTTGTTTGGGAAAACCTTTTTCTCGGTGGAAAAAAAACCCAAAAATACATATATAGCATGTGTCAGATCACAAAACAATTTTCTCAGGTAAGTATATCATTAAAATAAACAAATACATTTAGAAAGGTACATCAAAAACAGTAATAGGAAACATCAGCACTGCAGGGCACGTGCGCTCATTAAGATTGCCATGGCAACAATCCTTTGTGGTGTGATGATCATGTGCGTTTCTTCCCTGAAACGGCCAGGCTCTGATTTGACGACCCGGTGGCCAGGGCTGTTGAAACTGGAACATTGTCATTGATGATCGTTTGATGGTCAGAAGTGACGTCCTCTGGTGGGCCTGGCACCCGGTCGTCGTTTCCCTCTCTGGTGGGCCTGGCAACCCTGGTGTCCTCTGGTAGGCCTGGCAACCCTGGTGTCCACTGGTGGGCCTGGCAACCCTGGTGTCCACTGGTAGGCCTGGCAACCCTGGTGTCCTCTGGTAGGCCTGGCAACCCTGGTGTCCACTGGTGGGCCTGGCAACCCTGGGGCCTCATTTATAGAAAGTACTTAGATAACATTTTGATCTTACCCGTGTCGTACATAGAAAACCACGTCAACGTAGTGATTTATACAATTCCAACGTGAGTCGATTTGACCGTGGAAACGATCGTAGCTCTACGTCGGGTATTGACCTTGCGTACGCACATTACCTACTGGTTATGCAGAGTTATTACAGGCATGTGAGCCGCACTGCCTAGTGTAATTCATGCAAGTGGCTCGTAATAAAATTAACGATGTTTTTATCAGCCGAGAAAATGAGTTTAATTCAAGATTTAAAGGGAACTGATGTTTATGATTGTATTTCAGTCTTTCTTTATATCTCTCCGCTCCGGAGCTGCCTATCTCCCCTTCAACATGCCTAGTGCGTTCCACAACGGACCTTGCCCGGCCACGCGCTTAATTATACTGGATTTTCTCCGGTGTCTGGGAGTTCGCAGCCATGTTTTCAATGTCACCTGATAAGAATAAGACCATTATATTATTACAGTATAAGCAGCACTCGAGTTGAGGGGGGATATGAAATAAAAACAGTCAAACGGCCATCCCCTCTTTCCATACTTTATGTCATTTTATCAATGAACGTGGTATTACTGCTATTTCAAGGTGCGAGGGGGCACGCACACATGCAATGACATTTTTACCAAGTTACTGACACTGAAGTCACTGACGCTGAGGGGATGCTAAAATGGTCCTCATGATAAAATCCACCACCTCCCCTGATTTTCTTTTACAACTTGAGTAGCCTACTGAGTATAAGCATTTGCCTGGTTAGTTGTCATGATCAAACGTTACAAATGCAACTTACCGAGAAGCCACCCTTCTCTGCCCTCTCCCGCTTCCAGACTACCCTATATTATAGCACTTGGCTTAATTCAGCCGCTATAATTGAGCCGCTATCACAGGGCGTTAATACAAACCTCATTCACCTGCGTTCATTTTACCTGCGTTGGTATTTATAGAAGGAAGCACGTACGCAATGTTAAACCATCGCAGCCGTTTTATAAATAATGCTTACGTCCGTTTAGAAAAATGTGTTTACGTGAAAATCAAAGATGACGTTCAAGTACTTTTTTATAAATGAGGCCCCTGGTGTCCTCTGGGGGTCTAGGCAGTTGTGGTGGTGACCCCAACATATCAGTATGTTGACTGGTCCCCTGTGTTGTGTTGCAGTGGGAGGAGAGACCTCAGATACAGACCCCACACTGCCACTGAGGAGGAGTAACAGCATGGGGGCTATTCCTCCTAAGAGTAAGTAGCTGCTGCTCTCTAAAACATTACTGATCCTGACATTACACACTGGGATTTTCTGAACACACTCTAAGTGATAGAATCCTTCAATGCCCTCAATTTATTATCAATATTCTTGTTAGCGTGTGTAATATATCCCCTGATTACATCCTGTATATTCCCAGCGCGTTCTGACCGTTGTCCTGTGTTGTGTTGCAGTGGGAGGAGAGAGCAGCGGTCCAGCGGTCCAGCTGGCCCAGGCCAGCCCCTCTGCAGTGACCCAGAGGAGTAAAGCCCAATTTATACTTCTGCGTCGAATTCACGCGCAGCTACGCCATAGCCTACACAAGGGCTCTCCCAATTTACAGTTCTGCGTTGGTCGGTCTGCGTCGCGTTGGTCGGTGTACTCATAGCGGCATAATAGCGAAAAACAGTAATAGGAAACATGGGACACGTGCGCTCATTAAGATTGCCATGGCAGTAATCCTGTCTGGGATTCCATGTTTCTTGTTATGCTTGTTGTAAAGAACTGGTGGTTTATGTGTGTGTGTGTGTGTGTATGGACGGGCTGAAGTGCCACTGTCAGCCAATGAATAAAGTCAAGTATTCCTCTATGACTGTGACTGTGTCACTCCTAGAGGGCTGCAAGATTAAAGCATCTAATGATTTTAACTCTAGCATGTTTACAAAAATTGTTTCAGCACCTATAGAATCAAAAAATAGGAACAGCCAAACAAACAAATCAGATCTGGGCAGTAAATCAGAATTGAGCAGTAAGCCTTGCAGTGTGAACATAGTACCTTTCGTAGGGATTGACATTCCATTGCCTCCCTCGTCCCATGGAGAATCATACCTCCAGTATAGTGGTTGAGCAAAAAAATGTTTTGCCCCTTGCCACTCTGATTTATAAGTATCTGGAGGTATGTTTCCATTACCTGAAAATGACAAATGTTTAATAATTCAATGTTCAGTATTTCGTTTGAAATATTTTAACTTTATCTATCCTGTATGATGTTTACAATTATGAAAACAGTGTAGTCTTGGTTACCTCCCCTGCCAGCCACTGGTGTGGCCTCAGTGTCAGGAACTCAGCATGGCGGAGGGTGTAGGACACGTTCCTGTTTTCTTTGGAATGAATCAATGCCACTACCACCCCACTGTCTTCCTTCCCCCAGAGAGAGTTGATCTGAAACACATTAGTTGAAATTGTTAAATATGATTTCAGACCCTCTTAGACAACATCATACTACATATCAATATGTGTCATACTGTATGTACACTTTGACAAATTTGTAGAGCAGCTATTCTCACCGAGTGGGCCGTGGTCTCCTGGACCAAAAAAAAAGCCAAAAGGAGTGAAATGGTTCAAATCATTGTAATGCTTGATGGATGTCTACTCTAAACTTGGAGTTGGTGGCTGACAACATGACAGATGGATGTAATGTAATGTAAATTAAATAAATAATGTATGCAAGGTACCATGGTTTTGGCTGGTTGATCTTGGTTGATCTTGTTTTTTGGGGGGGGCTTTTTAACCTGCAATGCATATAAAGAAGAAATATTATTGTTAATTACAACAACAATAATGTAGAATATATTTGGCACAAAATAGTACTGTAGTAGTAGTTCATGATACCTCCTGTGCCATATCCACCTTCTCCTCCTCCTCCTCCTGTGTCATATCCACCTTCCTCACATCCTCCTCTTTCTCCTGTGTCATCCCTTGGTCTTTGTCACAGGAGTGTATCTTCTTTTTCCTGGACTTTTTAACCTGCAAAGCATATAAAGAAGAAATATTATTGTTACAACAATAATGTAGCCTATATTTGGCACAATAGTACTGTAGTAGTAGTTCATGATACCTTCAGAGGAGTAGTTTTGTGCTTTGGCGATGGCATGTCCGATGGTGGGTCAACATATTTGCTTCTTTGGCGGGACTGTGTGGTGGTCTGACATTTTTTGGCCCACTGTTCTTCTGGGTTCTCTGGGACCTCAGGATGGCACGTTTTCGGCTTTATTGGTCTGATTGGCCTCGTTAGCATTTCCATAGGCATGCCATTTTTTATGATGTGCTCCCTATATCTGCCTTGTAATAAATTCCTAATCAATTGAGAGTTAATCAATTGAGATCAGAGTTATTGATCAGGAAAGCCATATCTCCATAGGGTTTTTGAGTTCTTGAATTTTAATAAATTCCTAATCAATTGATTGGGAAAAACAAAGGTTACCATTTTTGGAGGGGCACTGCCAGAACAATCTACAATTGGTTTGAGGTGCATTGGCCCAATATTGGCAGAGTTATTGATCAGGACAGCCATATCTCGGGCGGCTGTGGCGCAGGAGGTAGAGCCGCCGTCTAATGAACGCAAGGTTGGCAGATCGGCGGTTCGAGCCCCGGCTGGCCACATGTTGAAGTGTCCTTGGGCAAGACACTGAACCCCAAATTGCTCCCAGTGAGCAGGCTGGCGCCTTGCATGGTAGCTTGCCGCCATTGGTGTGTGAATGTGTGTGTGAATGGGTGAATGAGAGGCTGTTGTAAAGCGCTTTGGATAAAGGCGCTATATAAGTGCAGTCCATTTACCATTTACCATTATATCTCGATAGGGTTTTTGAGTTCTTGAATTTTAATAAACTCCTAATCAATTGATTGCGAAATCCAAAGGTTGCCATTTTTGGATGGGCACTCCCAGAACAATCTACAATTGGTTTGAGGTGTTTTGACCCAATATTGGCAGAGTTATTGATCAGGAAAGCCAAATCTCCATAGGGTTTTTGAGTTCTTGAATTTTAATAAATTCCTAATCAATTGATTGCGAAATCCAAAGGTTGCCATTTTTAGATGGGCACTCCCAGAACAATTTACAATTGGTTTGAGGTGTTTTGACCCAATATTGGCAGAGTTATTGATCAGGAAAGCCAAATCTCCATAGGGTTTTTGAGTTCTTGAATTTTAATAAATTCCTAATCAATTGATTGGGAAAAACAAAGGTTGCCATTTTGGGATGGGCACTCCCAGAACAATCTGCAATTGGTTTGAGGTGCATTGGCCCAATATTGGCAGAGTTATTGATCAGGAAAGCCAAATCTCCATAGAGTTTTTGAGTTCTTGAATTTTAATAAATTCCTAATCAATTGATTGCGAAATCCAAAGGTTGCCATTTTTTGATGGGCACTCCCAGAACAATGTACAATTGGTTTGAGGTGTTTTGACCCAATATTGGCAGAGTTATTGATCAGGAAAGCCAAATCTCCATAGGGTTTTTGAGTTCTTGAATTTTAATAAATTCCTAATCAATTGATTGGGAAAAACAAAGGTTGCCATTTTGGGATGGGCACTCCCAGAACAATCTGCAATTGGTTTGAGGTGCATTGGCCCAATATTGGCAGAGTTATTGATCAGGAAAGCCAAATCTCCATAGAGTTTTTGAGTTCTTGAATTTTAATAAATTCCTAATCAATTGATTGCGAAATCCAAAGGTTGCCATTTTTTGATGGGCACTCCCAGAACAATGTACAATTGGTTTGAGGTGTTTTGACCCAATATTGGCAGAGTTATTGATCAGGAAAGCCAAATCTCCATAGGGTTTTTGAGTTCTTGAATTTTAATAAATTCCTAATCAATTGATTGGGAAAAACAAAGGTTGCCATTTTGGGATGGGCACTCCCAGAACAATCTGCAATTGGTTTGAGGTGCATTGGCCCAATATTGGCAGAGTTATTGATCAGGAAAGCCAAATCTCCATAGAGTTTTTGAGTTCTTGAATTTTAATAAATTCCTAATCAATTGATTGCGAAATCCAAAGGTTGCCATTTTTTGATGGGCACTCCCAGAACAATGTACAATTTGTTTGAGGTGTTTTGACCCAATATTGGCAGAGTTATTGATCAGGAAAGCCAAATCTCCATAGGGTTTTTGAGTTCTTGAATTTTAATAAATTCCTAATCAATTGATTGGGAAAAACAAAGGTTGCCATTTTGGGATGGGCACTCCCAGAACAATCTGCAATTGGTTTGAGGTGCATTGGCCCAATATTGGCAGAGTTATTGATCAGGAAAGCCAAATCTCCATAGAGTTTTTGAGTTCTTGAATTTTAATAAATTCCTAATCAATTGATTGGGAAAAAACAAAGGTTGCCATTTTTGGATGGGCACTCCCAGAACAATCGGCAATTGGTTTGAGGTGTTTTCGCCCAATATTGGTAGAGTTATTGATCAGGACAGCCATATCTCCATAGGGTTTTTGAGTTCTTGAATTTTAATAAATTCCTAATCAATTGATTGGGAAATCCAAAGGTTGCCATTTTTGGAGGGGCACTCCCAGAACAATCTACAATTGGTTTGAGGTGCATTGGCCCAATATTGACAGAGTTATTGATCAGGACAGCCATATCTCCATTGGGTTTTTCACTACTTTTACCACGGTCCCTAAAATGCCGAATGTGAATGTCTGTTGAATGTCGAATATAAAAACAACTTTACCATGGTTTCAGGAGTCCCATCTTCACCACTTCACGAGTCACGGGCGAGGTAGGTGTCTCTACAGGCATGTGTTGATCTTGAGGCCGGGTGGGAGAGAGGGGTGACGGCTCGGTATTGATGCGGGCTCGCTGTTTGCGTTTCACCGCTGATCCAGCCCGATGCCCTCGGCGTCTGCCTGCTCCTCTCTGGTGAATCCGTTTGTTAATACTCCATGGTCCGTAGGGAATAGTGAAGGGAGCTGTCATGTTCGATGGGATTTCTCCTAATGAGGCACGGATGTCAAAGAGCTCTCTTCGGTCATATCTGTATATGATCAGGTTCGTTTGAAGAACACTCTGACATAGTAAAACGTAGTAAAACGAACAGTAAAAAACAATGACAGGTAGAAAGTGGCCGGCTGCTCTCGGGCGTAGCGCCGCCATCTGTTATGTTGTTATGTTGATGCGTTACATTTTGAACGCTCCCTCCAGAACCCATATGGGGGTACCTGAATTTAGATCAGTCAACATGTTTCCAGTAGAGCAGCGTGGTGAACAGCTCAAGCTGAAACCTCTGTTCAGGGTCATAAATGGGACTGCCCCAGCTTACCAGAGCAGTCAAGTTGGGATGGTGCACTCCCGATGGTACACTCCCGGCATGAGCATACTACTAGAGCCAGTGTACGCTCTTGCACAGTGGCTAGGGTGAACAGCACTGCCGCTCTGAGCTCTTTTTATTATTCATGGGTATTATTATGGAACAGTCTCCCTCTGACAGTTAAGGTAGCGCCATCTCTAAATGTTTTTACTGGTCAGGTCATGCTACATCTCTGGAAGAAAGTTTTCCACAGGCATTAGGCTTTGATTTTATAACTATACAATGCGTACACCTAGCCTTACACGCTTACACGTACACACATAGTCATACACACTCCTACCCATACACATACACACTGATACACAGCACATTGTGGAGTAGCTCCTGGAGCAGCCTGGATTACTGTATCACCTCTACAATGGATTCATAATGCATTGCACCCAGGTCATTCATAGTAGGTGCTACCATAAAATAAAAACGTAAAAATGTTTTCAGATTGTCACGAAGCCTTCTCAATTATGAAACAGTAAACACACGAGGCATTCAGTCAGTAGAGCCATCGATAAATGCAAAAAAATGAAGACATAGCCTGCTCAAGACTACAACACAGTTGTACTGTGAAACTTAATGTATACTTGCAGTTGGTGGCAGTGCTTTGAAGGACAGAGAAAACAGCTGCCGGTAGAGGGTTCAAAATAGAGGTGAGAAAGAGAAGGAGAGAGAGGAGGAGAGTGGGATTGAGAGAGACCAAAGGAGGAGGCTGTGGGAGGATGGAGAAATAAAGAGTTAGGTATAGGCTTGGAGAGAAAGGATGAAGTTGGGAATGAGGTAGAAAAAGAGGCTGGCTTGGAGATAGAGAACAGAGTGGGGATTGAAAGAGAGAGACAGGGTAGAAAGAAGAGAGATGGAAAGAGAGGAAAAAGAAGGAGGGTCGGAGGAGACAGAGAAAGAAGAGGATGTAATCAGTGCTAGGACGTGACAGACAGTACAGTCGTTCGCTCATGGTGTCAGAGGTGAGTGAGCACTAGTAGTCAAAGACATTTATTTCCCAATAGACACTGCTTCCATGGTGTGTGTGAGCCAGCAGAGAGAATGGCTGGGGGCGAGAATGGCTGGGGGGGGGGGGGTTAGTGAACACAAAGGCCTTATTCTAAATAGTACCTCCGGTTCTGACTATCATTTGTCCTCTAAAGCATACTAACAAGCTCTAGGGTACACAGAATAGGGCCTTCTTCTCAAATGATCATTATTCAATACGTCTGAAAACCCTCCATCAACAACGGCCCGTAAAGCAACAATACAGCTTTTAAACTTGATCGTATACTGCATTTAACGGCTACTGAATATCAAAATACTGTAGGAAGATGCTAAATGGGATCCTTGGGATGACCGTACCCTAAGCCAGTGGTCCCCAATCACCGGGCCGCGGACCGGTGCCGGTCCTTGTTTTTTTATTTTTTTATATTGCTGTCTTTATGTCCTATGCACCAACCACACCAAGTCAATTTCCTGTATGTGCAAATATACTACAATAAAAAGAATTCTGATTCTGATTCTGATATCCTCCAATGAGACAGGACCCTGCTATGCTTAGTGGCATAACCACAGGTTGTGTGTGTTTGTGTGTATGTCTGAAGTGTGTGTGTGTGTGTGTGTGTTTTTATGAGTTTGTATTTGTGTTATCTGACTCACAGCCCTGAGCACACACAGCTGGGTTACCTGGTTGACTCCAGACACCCTGGAATGAGTGACATAACCCCTTTGCCCCCAACCCAGCCGGGGCTGTGGTGGTCATGGTGGCGGAACACCTCAGGGCTCGCCACGATGACTCGCCCCTTCCTCAGGAGCTCGGGCGTCCCCGTCGGTGCCTGTTTCGTCTCCGGGCTCCCGCAACTAACCCCGACCGCAAGTGTATCAGCTCTGTGTCTCTGGGAGAGATCCGGACTAGACTGGACGGGATCCTGATTGGAGCCCCCACTCTGCCCAGGCCCAAAGAGCTGTTCCTGGGCCGGCATGTCGTCGTCTGCACTGCTGAGTTTGGGGTGGGTCTCGGTTCCTCCCCCGGCGGTGGGGGACTTGCCGTGCTTCTCTGGGGTGGTGGGCCACCGGAGTCCCCTGGGGCCGTCGGAGCTAGTGAGGGATCCCCCGCGGGGTCTGCAGGACTGGGGGAAGGTGTGGTACTCCTGGCTGGTGCTGTGCCTGCGTCCTGCGGGCGCTGGCCCCGGGCCCTGCGTTTTGAGGTCAGAATAAGGCGCGGGACTGGGTCTAGAGTTCGGGCCGGAGCCCGAGTAAGAGGGTTTATGACGGGAACTATCAGGGTTGTCGGCGCTTCCAGCGCTGGAGGTGCTACTCCCGTCCCCCACATCCCGAAGCAGGCTAGTCGTAGTCGTAGCACCACCTGTGTGATTCAAACTACTCTGACTGTCGCTGGAGCTCCTGCAACAGGCACCCTGGCCTCCCCCTACTCCACCCCCACCTCCCCTCTCCTCATCCAGTAGGATGCACAGTTCCTTGAGCTCCAGGTTCTCACATATTACCTCCCCCTGGCGTTGTTCCAGCTCCTTGAGCTTCTGCAGGTAGAGGGCCATCTCCTTCCTCATGAGGCCCGCGCTGTAGCGGCCCAGGTGCTGCCACTCCCGCGACACGCGTTTGCCCTTCTGGCGGTCGTCGTCCAGGAAACAGCACAGGTCCCGCAATTCCTGGTTGTCCTCCTGAAGCTTCTGGTTAACAGTCTGGTTTGCACACACACACACACACACACACACACACACACACACACACGCACACGCACACACAGGAGCAGACACAGAGGAGGTATTCAGCAATTAATCAACCCGGGAACCGATACACACCTACTAATTAGTGATAAGAAAAATAATAGTTGTTAATGTTCTCAATTTCACTGTGAGAATGTATTAAGTGCTGCGTATTATGTGAGAATTCTTGTTTACTACAATTGAAGATATGATTATCATTATTAAAAATAGATATAATAAATATTGCAATATGTTAACATTTACAGTACTGTAAATAGTGTTATTCTTGCACATTACATTGCACCCACTTATTCTGCCTTAGGCTACTGTTGTTGAGCTTACTTATTGCACATAAGAGCCAGATGTTGATGAGAATATCATGAACAAGGGGTCCATCAGAATTGTAATGTTGACAGTGCAAAATGAGAAGGTCATATGCACCTTCCTTACAAGGTGAAATAGTTAATGTAGCCAACAGAAACACGATGAAGACATAAATACACTGTGTACCTATTCAATTTAATAATAAAAAATCTGGATCCGCCCCTGGCGTGCGTGTGTGTGTGTGCGTGTGTGTGTGTGTGTGTGTGTGTGTGTGTGTGTGTGCGCGCACTTGTTGAAGACTCTTTTCATGGCCGATAAGCTACATTTTGTCCAATTTCCTGCTTGACAATCTTTTTAGACTTGAATTGACTTATCAGCAGACACATAATAATGTAGGTAGGCAAAACATATACGATGGCCTATTTGTGCAAACATATTGAATGCAATAAGTGAATTGAATGTTCTCTGTTAATGTGGATTTCAAAACAATCATGCTGGTCTTATAATTGTAGGTTAACATTTTAGGGATTAAGTAACATTTCTGCAACAAGAGCCTAATTGGCTTGAAAAAGAGAGCCCAAAAATCATCGAGATGTTACTTCTTTCTATGCAGATGGAATAAGCCTATTATGTTTGTGTACAGTAGGAAACAGTATCCTCCTGAACGATTAGATATCGTGAGCTTAGAATGATAAGGTTCTATC
This sequence comes from Nansenia antarctica, assembly GCF_963989245.1. NCBI lineage: Eukaryota > Metazoa > Chordata > Actinopteri > Argentiniformes > Microstomatidae > Nansenia > Nansenia antarctica. Next base: position 15,095,972 of record NC_137692.1, on the reverse strand, counting down.
TCCGTTTAGAATGATAAGGTTCTATCTCCGTTTAGGGCAGTTCAGAGATATTGAGCGTCAAAGTTTTTACATTCCATTATGTTTTGTGAGATGGAACCTTTGTATTTGATGAATTACTAACTCAAAAATGTCAACATTTTTAAAAAAATAACACCACACAGGCATTAATAAACACCTAATGGATCAGAGTATGTAAAAAAACTCAATTTTGACCAAAATGGAGATAGAACCTTATAATTCTAACGTCACGATATGTTCTGTAACAATTTACAGATTAACCGATATGGAACATAGCCTACAACCAACAGATAAATTAATGATCAGAACATCACTAAAAACTTCTGCGGCGTTCTGGAACCTCCGGACCTGTCTCCTTCCCTCACCTTTAAACTCCGGATCTCGTCCAGGCAGGGGCGCCGCTAGAGATTCTGGGCCCCATGACAGAATATAATTTTGGGCCCCCCCACCTAAACCACCCATCAACCTAAACCCAGTTGAAGTTGATGAACTATTGATGCACTGCAAGAAATCCAATGATGGACATCTTTTGTAAATGTAAAATTACAGTTAATACAGGAATCAACAATTCAGCAAAGAAATCTCAACATTCTTTAACTTATTAAATTAAGACTTGAACAACACAAGGACGAAAGTATAATTAAATGAAGATTGGAACCCAATTATAAAAGTATAAATCACACAAAAAGTAAAATATATAATTTTAATGGGGTGGTATTGTGTCTAAATAAATGTAGATCTTGTAAAGATCAGTTGGCCATAATACTGTCAGGATTAGATCAATGAAGAATTACAGCAGAGAGATATTTACTGACTCAGCATTGCTTGTTTCACACAAAGACAAACGTGTCTTATACAAGAGGGAGCAACACAGACATGGTGCCAGCGAAATTGAATGTGAAATGGGAAGATTTTTATTTTTACACTGCGGCAGTATTTAGTATACCTGGAGAGCTAAAAACTATATCTAGCCTAATGCACAACGATTCAAGATAGGAGTAAAGAGATCAAATCTAAACGCTGGGCCTTCTTAGTATATAGCAACATCTTTAATAAGATCCTTGAAATCTAGTGATGAAGCCAACTTGCTGTGCTGCTGTCATTGTCCTTTGTTCTTCTTCTGCCTCTTTACCTCTTAATTTTTTAAATTTTAATTAATTTTGCCATTTAGCAGACGCTTTTAATCCAAACAATTACGAATTACAGGGACATTCCCCCTGGAGTAACTGAAGGCTAAGTGCCTTACTCAAGGGCACACAAGTAGTGGTGAGGTTTCAGGCGGGATTTGAACTTGCAACTTTCCAATCACAAGTCCAACTCACTATCCACTACTAGACCACCACTACCCCCCCACCTCTGCTCTCCTCTCTGGCTGCCTTGCTTGAAGTGGGCCCTGGCATGGAGTATCCATAGGTACATAATTCATAATATGTCCTATAATAGTATTAACATAATAATACATACATTACACCAGATTAGCTAACTTAAATGTTATCTAGCTAGCTAACAATATTATTAAGATGCCAGTGGTCAATGTTATTGCAATTACTGGAAGAACTATTAACTAAATATGAATATTAGCTAAAGTTGTATTCAATGCTTGCATGGTAATGCAGCATACATTAAAATATTCAAAATATGTTTGTTAACCCCAAACTCCTACTGCTCACCTCCTTCTCCTTCAACTGGGAGGTGGGTTGAGGGAAGGAGTCCTGATCCTGGAGCTGCATCTGTGCATGACGTCATTAGCATGTAACATTATACTAGTTAGCTAGCTAGCTATAGCAAGAGTGCATAGCTGCTGGATACAAATTCACTGAGCTCTAATAACCTATATTTGGACCAAAATTGCACTCATCTCATACATTTAACTGAAATTATACTGACAGTGCACTGTAAGTTAACTATACTTGAAGTTAATGTTAATTAGCTATAGCGAGCTAACTAGATCATCCACGCAGTGATTAGATCACAGATTGTTTTACTTTTCTCTTTTGAGACCCTGACTTTGGCTTTGCCTTTCACGACATCGTCCACGCACGCACACGTACATTTGATGCATTTCCAATCTGGCTGTCCTCCATCTGTCCCACACACATACTACAGCAGGACATGTTGGTCATGGAAACCTTGTCAGAATATTTGCGGTAACGTTCCTCTAGTCTAGCAGCTCGCGCGCGGTGGACTGAACCATGCAATGAATAAATAGAGGGGTAAATAATAAGGCTTCATTTTGTTAAACATAGAGAAACAAAACTCCAGTTTGTTTCTTTTGTGACTTTTTTTAATACATAGAATTATAATTTGAATTCGGCTACATTAACGTCCTTATGATAATAATAATATTATTTATAAATATAATATATATTTTTTTAAAGATTCTCATGGGCCCCTGTCAGTGCTGGGCCCTTAGAATCGTCCTAACTTACCACCCCCTTAGCGGCGCCCCTGCGTCCAGGTGCTGTTGGAGTCTCCGGTTGACCTCCCGGATCATAGTCCCGTGGTCCAGGATGACGCTCATCTTCTGGGCCTCTGCCCCACGCAGACGTCGCACCAGCTCCTCTCTGCTCCACCTCCGGAGCTCCTCGTCGGTTACTCTGGAGAGGTCCCCCGGCGAACCCTCTGCGTTCTGGGCCACTGACCCCAAGTGACCCTGGGGCTGCGCCTGAGCCTTCTCCATGGTTAAACTCCACCACAGTGGAAGTAAGAGTAAAAGCAACCAATTCGGAGACCCAAGTCACTTAAAACGACCTTCACGTCAGCACTTCGTGAGCTTAGAATGATAAGGTTCTATCTCCGTTTAGAATGATAAGGTTCTATCTCCGTCTAGGGCAGTTCAGAGATATTGAGCGTCAAAGTTTTTACATTCCATTATGTTTTGTGAGATGGAACCTTGGTATTTGATGAATTACTAACTCAAAAATGTCAACATTTTAAAAATAACACCACACAGGCGTTAATAAACACCTAATGGATCAGATTATGTAAAAAAAAAAAAAAACTCAATTTTGACAAAAATGGAGATAGAACCGTATAATTCTAACGTCACGACTTACCCAAGAGTCGGAGTCCCAACCTTTTCAAAACGCCCATACATAGAATTCAGAATCTCTCTTATCTCTGACTCTGACGCCCATTTTTAAGCTCCGAGGCTTCCGAGCGATGCATTCCTTATATTCCCGCCTCCCAAAAGCTGACTGCACATGGGTCTCCACGGGAGAGAGAGCCCCTCCGGTTCATGGGCGGTTGGTTGCCTGGGCATGTGGATGTCTCCTGTCTCCAGGCGCAGCGCACAGCCGTTACCTCCTAAAGCACCACTCCCGGGCTTCGGTCAGAGGAGAAGAGTGGCTGCGGATACATCGCGGATATCACGCTTGGCTTGCAAAAAAGGGTGTGAGAAGCGTTTGGAAAAGATTCGGTTCACCGATAAACTCATCCTCGATTCCTCTCCCCGCCTCTCTCTAAGTATATGAAGGGCGCGTTGTCTTGTTGCGCCACCTGCTGGATGGCTACGCGCACAACTCGTGAGTTTAGAATGATAAGGTTCTATCTCCGTTTAGAATGATAAGGTTCTATCTCCGTTTAGAATGATAAGGTTCTATCTCCGCTTAGAATGATAAGGTTCTATCTCCGTTTAGGGCAGTTCAGAGATATTGAGCGTCAAAGTGTTTACATTCCATTATGTTTTGTGAGATGGAACCTTTGTAATTCATGAATTACTAACTCAAACATGTCAACATTTTAAAAATAACACCACACAGGCATTAATAAACACCTAATGGATCAGATTATGTAAAAAAACTCAATTTTGACAAAAATGGAGATAGAACCTTGTAATTCTAACGTCACGAACTGCTTTCATCAAAAGTTTTCCAAAACTGAGATAAAACATTAGCGTTCGTGCGATTGTAACCGTCTTGGTTTTTGCTGCTGGGACACTGCAAATGGCATGACTATGGCAGGGTCGTTAGCCCTGGGAATTGCCCTAAACGGAGATAGAACCTTATCATTCTAAGCTCACGATATTACATGTTTAAACACAGAAGTCGTTACTGTCTATTGATTTAGGCTACTTACATTGGGTAATTCTCATCTTTTTATCCAGGGTCTTGTTGGCAAATCAATATTGTGGCCATGGCCAGGAACACAAGGCCACTTCAGAACATTATGGTGGCGACCAAAAGGTGGCATAACAGAAACATAAAACTGTATCTGTTTTGTCACCTTCAATCAGGATACAAGCTAGATATCTTCAGGACGCTGGACAGTACCTCAAAAATAATACTCTGTGTGACACCCCTCATGGTTGAAACTCACTTGATTAGTGTTGCTGAGTACAGTGGTAGTAAAACCCATGTTCAGTTTGGTAAAATATTTAGTGTACAGTCCATTATGTGTTCCATATCCAATCTAGAGGTGGCACTTTTAACTGTTGGGCCACAAAGGTCCAAGAATACTTTGTATGACACCCCTCACGGTGACAAGTTTCCATATTATATAATAACACTATCTTTACATAGACACTTGTATGGGTATACTAAAATAATGGGTGTGCTACAAATGATCATACATATATCTTAATGTAAATCAATATAAGCACAAAATGATTACTTTATGTATCATCTCAAATGATAACATGTTATGTTACTCAATAAGAGACAGATTGATGGCTATGGATCATAGCATCAGGATCACTTTTGCATTATGGCTGCAGGTGATATGGCAGGTGCGAACATTTCTGCGTTTGTCTTAGTAGCTTGTTTGGCATTTCTAATATGCCTGTAGAACCAGGAAATGATTATGTTTTTACTTCCTGGTTTGGCTTGTTTGTGACAGAAGGGGAAAAAATGCTGAAGCCATACTGAACCTACTCACAGGTCATAAGGCTAATGTTGTAAGTAATGATGTAGGGCCAGTAGGGGGAACTCCTTCCTCTGAAGATTTCAGTGTGTGAGGCACAGCTCTGCAAAGACTGTTACGCTTTCTGATGAGATGCACCAAAGGTTTTGCCCATACCACCATGGTCACATTCCTAATCGGCATGATTCGTCTCTCGACTCGGCCTGCTCATTGGGAGCAATTTTGGGGTTCAGTGTCTTGCCCAGGGACTCCTCGACACAAGGAGATGGGATCGAACCACAAACCTTGTGATCATTAGACGCCGGCTCTACCTCCTGAGCCACAGACGCCCCTCATCTTTGTGTTGTTTCCGTTGTGCTATGTGTAACCTGCACAGACATTCAATTCTGTTGCAACTTGTTATTTGTCTCTTCAGACAGACCAGTGGTGACTAGTGCGCCGTCAAATGAAATGACCCCTGACTCTTTACAGTGAGAAGCTGTGTACTGATGTACAATGATCGCTGGATGGCGCCGCTTATACATTAATCTGGCTCCGCACCTGAAATGAATTGAAACTCTGAAACCAAGAAGCCAAAGAGTCATGGCTGTGGAAGAAACGGTCCAAAGCGTGGCTTCATAACAAAAAGAGAACAAATTACAACATCGCTACTTGTAAAAATCCATATATTCCTATGCGCAGAGAAGCAGAGAAGCGGGGGAAATGATTAGCGCAATCTGACATGAATAAGAGTGACTGCTGAAAACGGATTTTCATGCAACATGGAACAAATGAAATG
>NC_137692.1:15077816-15085316 GCF_963989245.1 Nansenia antarctica | reverse complement strand
TTGGCCTGGCTGGCTTCTCTCTGGAGTGCCTCTACCTGCGGGATGCCTACCTGGACCACATTGGCATATGAAGCCTTGGGCTGGTTGTCCGCGGGGGCAGCCATGGCCATAGAGGCAGAGGTGGCCTCGGGTTCAGCCTGGACCTCTAGGAGGGGGGCTGCTCCCTGGACCTGGTTGTCCTCGGGGGCGGCCATGATGGGGGCAACCGTGGCCACAGAGGCATTGGTGGCCTCGTCACCCGAGCAGACCTGCTGCAGGAGCAGAACAGAGGAGGTGTGGCATCATTCATGGCGACATGGTTACACAAAACTGATATAACTGCAGGGACGTGTGCTAATGGTGATGGTTACACTTATGGTTACACTTACAGTTACAGGTCTGTCCCCTCTATCCTCATGCTCTATAACCTTTGCACTACTGATGTACATTACTACCTTTGTACTACTGTATATTGCACATTGCACATGTCTCCTGACATGGGGTGGGTCTTACCTTCTCCACAGAAGCATATGAAGCCTGGGCTGCGCTCTGGACCTGTGGGGCTGCGCTCTGGGCTGCTGTCTGGGCCTGGGCCAGTCTCTCGGCTGCTCTCTGGGCCTGTCGGGCTGCTCTCAGGTGCTGGGCTGTTTTCTCGGCCCATCGGGCTGCTTTCTTGGCTTCCCTCTGGAACCATGGGTCTGCTGTGGGACTCTGGGTTTCTCTCCGGGTACGGGCTGCTCTCTCGCCTGCTGTCTGGGCTGCTCTCAGGGCCTGGACTACTATCTGGTCCTGGGCTTCTCTCAGGTCCTGGGCTGCTCTCTGGTCCTGTGGGGCTGCTGTCAGGGCCTGGGCTGCTGTCTTGGCCTGGGCCAGTATCTTGTCTGCTCTCTGGGCCTGTCGGGCTGCTCTCTCGGCTTTACCCTGGGCCCAGTTGACTGCTGTGGGACTCTGGGCCTCTCTCTGGGTACGGGCTGCTTTCTGGGCTGCTGTGTGGGCAGCTCTCTGGGCCTGGGCTACTACCGCTCTCTTGGCCTGGCTGGCTTCTCTCTGGAGTGCCTCTACCTGCGGGATGCCTACCTGGGCCACATTGGCATATGAAGCCTTGGGCTGGTTGTCCGCGGGGGCAGCCATGGCCATAGAGGCAGAGGTGGCCTCGGGTTCAGCCTGGACCTCTAGGAGGGGGGCTGCTCCCTGGACCTGGTTGTCCTCGGGGGCGGCCATGATGGGGGCAACCGTGGCCACAGAGGCATTGGTGGCCTCGTCACCCGAGCAGACCTGCTGCAGGAGCAGAACAGAGGAGGTGTGGCATCATTCATGGCGACATGGTTACACAAAACTGATATAACTGCAGGGACGTGTGCTAATGGTGATGGTTACACTTATGGTTACACTTACAGTTACAGGTCTGTCCCCTCTATCCTCATGCTCTATAACCTTTGCACTACTGATGTACATTACTACCTTTGTACTACTGTATATTGCACATTGCACATGTCTCCTGACATGGGGTGGGTCTTACCTTCTCCACAGAAGCATATGAAGCCTGGGCTGCGCTCTGGACCTGTGGGGCTGCGCTCTGGGCTGCTGTCTGGGCCTGGGCCAGTCTCTCGGCTGCTCTCTGGGCCTGTCGGGCTGCTCTCAGGTCCTGGGCTGTTTTCTCGGCCCATCGGGCTGCTTTCTTGGCTTCCCTCTGGGCCCATGGGTCTGCTGTGGGACTCTGGGCTTCTCTCCGGCTACGGGCTGCTCTCTCGTCTGCTGTCTGGGCTGCTCTCAGGGCCTGGACTACTATCTGGTCCTGGGCTTCTCTCAGGTCCTGGGCTGCTCTCTGGTCCTGTGGGGCTCCTGTCAGGGCCTGGGCTGCTGTCTTGGCCTGGGCCAGTATCTTGTCTGCTCTCTGGGCCTGTCGGGCTGCTCTCTCGGCTTCACCCTGGGCCCAGTTGACTGCTGTAGGACTCTGGGCCTCTCTCTGGGTACGGGCTGCTTTCTGGGCTGCTCTGTGGGCAGCTCTCTGGGCCTGGGCTACTACCGCTCTCTTGGCCTGGCTGGCTTCTCTCTGGAGTGCCTCTACCTGCGGGATGCCTACCTGGACCACATTGGCATATGAAGCCTTGGGCTGGTTGTCCGCGGGGGCAGCCATGGCCATAGAGGCAGAGGTGGCCTCGGGTTCAGCCTGGACCTCTAGGAGGGGGGCTGCTCCCTGGACCTGGTTGTCCTCGGGGGCGGCCATGATGGGGGCAACCGTGGCCACAGAGGCATTGGTGGCCTCGTCACCCGAGCAGACCTGCTGCAGGAGCAGAACAGAGGAGGTGTGGCATCATTCATGGCTACATGGTTACACAAAACTGATATAACTGCAGGGACGTGTGCTAATGGTGATGGTTACACTTATGGTTACACTTACAGTTACAGGTCTGTCCCCTCTATCCTCATGCTCTATAACCTTTGCACTACTGATGTACATTATTACCTTTGTACTACTGTATATTGCACATTGCACATGTCTCCTGACATGGGGTGGGTCTTACCTTCTCCACAGAAGCATATGAAGCCTGGGCTGCGCTCTGGACCTGTGGGGCTGCGCTCTGGGCTGCTGTCTGGGCCTGGGCCAGTCTCTCGGCTGCTCTCTGGGCCTGTCGGGCTGCTCTCAGGTCCTGGGCTGTTTTCTCGGCCCATCGGGCTGCTTTCTTGGCTTCCCTCTGGACCCATGGGTCTGCTGTGGGACTCTGGGCTTCTCTCCGGGTACGGGCTGCTCTCTCGTCTGCTGTCTGGGCTGCTCTCAGGGCCTGGACTACTATCTGGTCCTGGGCTTCTCTCAGGTCCTGGGCTGCTCTCTGGTCCTGTGGGGCTGCTGTCAGGGCCTGGGCTGCTGTCTTGGCCTGGGCCAGTATCTTGTCTGCTCTCTGGGCCTGTCGGGCTGCTCTCTCGGCTTCACCCTGGGCCCAGTTGACTGCTGTGGGACTCTGGGCCTCTCTCTGGGTACGGGCTGCTTTCTGGGCTGCTCTGTGGGCAGCTCTCTGGGCCTGGGCTACTACCGCTCTCTTGGCCTGGCTGGCTTCTCTCTGGAGTGCCTCTACTTGCGGGATGCCTACCTGGACCACATTGGCATATGAAGCCTTGGGCTGGTTGTCCGCGGGGGCAGCCATGGCCATAGAGGCAGAGGTGGCCTCGGGTTCAGCCTGGACCTCTAGGAGGGGGGCTGCTCCCTGGACCTGGTTGTCCTCGGGGGCGGCCATGATGGGGGCAACCGTGGCCACAGAGGCATTGGTGGCCTCGTCCCCCGAGCAGACCTGCTGCAGGAGCAGAACAGAGGAGGTGTGGCATCATTCATGGCTACATGGTTACACAAAACTGATATAACTGCAGGGACGTGTGCTAATGGTGATGGTTACACTTATGGTTACACTTACAGTTACAGGTCTGTCCCCTCTATCCTCATGCTCTATAACCTTTGCACTACTGATGTACATTACTACCTTTGTACTACTGTATATTGCACATTGCACATGTCTCCTGACATGGGGTGGGTCTTACCTTCTCCACAGAAGCATATGAAGCCTGGGCTGCGCTCTGGACCTGTGGGGCTGCGCTCTGGGCTGCTGTCTGGGCCTGGGCCAGTCTCTTGGCTGCTCTCTGGGCCTGTCGGGCTGCTCTCAGGTCCTGGGCTGTTTTCTCGGCCCATCGGGCTGCTTTCTTGGCTTCCCTCTGGGCCCATGGGTCTGCTGTGGGACTCTGGGCTTCTCTCCGGGTACGGGCTGCTCTCTCGTCTGCTGTCTGGGCTGCTCTCAGGGCCTGGACTACTATCTGGTCCTGGGCTTCTCTCAGGTCCTTGGCTGCTCTCTGGTCCTGTGGGGCTGCTGTCAGGGCCTGGGCTGCTGTCTTGGCCTGGGCCAGTATCTTGTCTGCTCTCTGGGCCTGTCGGGCTGCTCTCTCAGCTTCACCCTGGGCCCAGTTGACTGCTGTGGGACTCTGGGCCTCTCTCTGGGTACGGGCTGCTTTCTGGGCTGCTCTGTGGGCAGCTCTCTGGGCCTGGGCTACTACCGCTCTCTTGGCCTGGCTGGCTTCTCTCTGGAGTGCCTCTACCTGCGGGATGCCTACCTGGACCACATTGGCATATGAAGCCTTGGGCTGGTTGTCCGCGGGGGCAGCCATGGCCATAGAGGCAGAGGTGGCCTCGGGTTCAGCCTGGACCTCTAGGAGGGGGGCTGCTCCCTGGACCTGGTTGTCCTCGGGGGCGGCCATGATGGGGGCAACCGTGGCCACAGAGGCATTGGTGGCCTCGTCACCCGAGCAGACCTGCTGCAGGAGCAGAACAGAGGAGGTGTGGCATCATTCATGGCTACATGGTTACACAAAACTGATATAACTGCAGGGACGTGTGCTAATGGTGATGGTTACACTTACAGTTACAGGTCTGTCCCCTCTATCCTCATGCTTCCTCCCAGTCCTCCTGCTCATGGCTACAATATGAAAAACAAGGAAGAGAATGTGAAATTAAGTATTTTAGATGTATATATTATTATTATATAATTACTTGTCCCCTATGAGTTCATGGATGACTGTGAGGCTGTTTGAACTTCAAAGGTGACTGACTGTTGATATTGCACGACATTATGATTGAAGCATCAGTTGTCATGACAACAGGTGCAACGTGGCAAAAAGCCATATCCTTGTAGTATTTCTACCTTAAAAAATTATGGCTAGGACGTCGGGTTGTAAAGCAAAAGCTTCTTTATATAAAAAATCTGTTGGCCTACACTTTTGATCACTTTCAAACAATAAAAGAGATATTGGATATTCACTTAAATTCTGGACGTTACAATTTGCATTTCTCAAAACCAACAAACTAAACTGTCAACTTCCATGACGTAAGGCCTCCTGGGACCTGCAGTTCTACCTATTCTTAGCCAATACAACAGAAATGTACTTCTTTATGTTATGTAATATATATTAATCAATCTCTTTTAATTGTCAATCATGTAACATATTAATCAATCATGTAACATATGAAGTTAATCCTGTAACCTATAAAGTTAATCATGTAACCTATACAGTTACAACAATCCTATGAATACAGTCAGGCCGTCAAGCCCATAGACTTTTACTTGTCAAGGCACATTTTTTATGTGCAAATCTGTAATTCAAGACTCTCTGGTAATTTACGCACAAGACCCACGTTGATCTCTACTCAGCGCACACATACACGCACACACACACACACACACACACACACACACACACCACTGGGTTGGTCCTCCAGGCTGGCTGCTGTCTGGGCCTTGTTGTTGTCCCTGGGGGCGGCCATGATGGGGGCATTCATGGCTTTGGTTAAGGTGATCTCCTCATCGTCCGACTCATTTTCCATCCTCCAAGCCATGTCAAAATTAAAAACTCCCTGACCTCCCTGACACTTCTTCTTTTTATTTGGCATTTCTGAACAAGGAAAGAGAATGTGAAATTACGTATTTTATATTAATATATTATTATTATTATAGAATTACTTGTCCCCTATGAGTTCATGGATGACTGTGAGGCTGTTTGAACTTCAAAAGTGACTGACGTTGCCCATCTGAGTGGAATACAAGTTCCAATAGCCACATCAGTTACAGAAATGCATATGCTTCATACACATGTTTGAGGGCTTGAACTTAAGGCTTGAAGATTTATCAATTGGATTCTACAAAGGCAAAGTAAGGTCATCCCACTTCCTTTCTATGTTCCACATTAATATCACAGTGAGTACAGGGCAGGCTAACTAGCTAGACATTAATAATATCACAAGCCCATAGACTTTGACACGTAGATAACACAGGCTTACCTTGCTTGTGTCACGCGTGTTGCTCCTTCTAATTAATTAATTAATTAATTTCTTCTAATTAATCTATTAATCTAATTAATCCTTCTCATACCTTCTCATATCGAAGTTAAACTGGCCTGATACACTTTCGCGTGGCTTCTGGAGCAGACATTTGATTGTGACGTCCTCTCGACTGTTGACTATGACGTCATAATGCATGTTTTCTGAACATTCTGATCTCAGGAGCTCCATTGTTAACCAAAGAAAATTCTTAAAAACAATGATAATAATACACATAATAATATTAAAAAGCCCCATAAGTATTCATCTCTCATTCTGATCATTAAAGCTTTAAAGCCCTCGAAAAGAATGTGATATCATCAAAATATCATCATGATCAAAATGCAGGGTTCCCACGGGTCCTTGAAGTCCTTGAAAGTTTGTGAATTTGAGAGAAAAAAAGTTTTGAAAAATAGACATGGGTCCTTGAAAGTGCTTGAATTTCCCTCTCTCTCAATGTTTGTTTTGTTTTAGAGAGGGAGAGACTCTCTAACTCAATTAAGCAATAGCTCACGACAGGCCGTACATGCTTATTATATCACAGCTAAGGGGCGTTGTTCGGCCCGACGCGAAGCGGAGGATATACCACTGGCCTGAAGTGAGCTATTGCTTTTATAAAACGGTTACCAACACTGTCAATATGAATTAGAAAAGCACACTCAAATTCAAATAGTTTTTATTCGTAATTAATCATCTTAAATAGTTCCCCTCAAATAAAATAGTTCCTCTTATTGCAGTTGGTCACAGCGCGCGGCTGTAGTGGACGCAGGCAGGGCACTCCGAAAACGTCTCGACACATTTTCAAACAGGCTATATTTTGATAAACAGACCACATATTGGGAATCTACATGGTTACTTTGCGTAGGATTTTTTTATTTTTTTTATTTTTTTAAGTTGATAAAATGTCCTTGAGATTGAATTAAAAGTCTGTTATATTTGGAATGTTGACCGTGAAACAGGCGTATTCATTTCGAACTGTGATGAGGCTCTACTAATCGTAGCTGTGGTATACGCTCAATATACCACGGCTATGAACCAATCAGATTGCTTGATTTCACCCATCCGTTTTATAAAACATAATAGAGTCTCTCTGCCATAAATATAAACGGGTTGCAATTCACCCTATGGACAGACGAAACATCTCCACCAGGGGGCAATGGTGAGCGGGTGTTTTTCCGTTTGAAATGACGCTTGCTGCTGCTGCAAGAAAACAAACTATTTTTCCAACGCTCGGTCCTCTCTGTCCCTCATTACTATCGCTAAATCGTAGGCTACAAGAACCAAATATTGAACTACAATACATTTCTAAGCTTGCCTTCTACACACACACCCTCTCTCACACACACACACGCACACACACACGCACACACACACACACACACACACACACACACACACACACACACACACACACACACACACACACACACACGCACACACACACACACACACACACACACACACACACACACACACACACACACACACACACACACACACGCACACACACACCCCTCCCGTCTCTCTCTCTCTCTAACATCCCCAGCCCTCGCTGCATTATCGTGTCCTGCGAGAACTGGCACCAAGCTGATCCATCCATGGAGGATAATGCAACAACATTCCGATTCGAAGTAAAACAGAAGACTGCCTTTTAAAACAAAAACAAG
>NC_137692.1:15067816-15072816 GCF_963989245.1 Nansenia antarctica | reverse complement strand
ATCTGATACATGAGAAAGGTCAAAGGTCAAAGATGGTGCCAACATATCTCCAAATGGCCTAAACATATAGGTGTCCGCCTAAACATACCTGTACTAAAACAGGTACAAAGTTGCATTTGCTCACATTACTAGCATCGACTTTGGCACAAGTACTAATAAGACCCTGGAGTACTGATTCCTAGATGATTTGGGCTTCGTTATCAGGTTTCCAAGGTGATATTCACTGTAAAAGCTGTTTTTTTTTTTTAGGCGGAGACTGAATTTGAGATGTTTTATAATGTTCTAGCTCTATTTGCTCTGACACAGTAACATAGATTTTGATTCTGACACTTCTACAGCCACCCCACAGGTGTTAGCTTTCATTTGATAACAATATCATTATGAAGGCCCTTGTGATTGTGGAGATATTCTATATTCACTGTGGGCATGTCATTTCGAGCAGAAAACCAGAAAAATGAGGTGGATAAGATGAGGTAGGGCTAGCCAGAGAGGTAGTTGGAAAGAGAGGAGAGAGAGAGAGGGGGGGGAAAGGGAAAGGGGAATGTGTATGAGTATAGTCCACCTGCATACGAGTTCCTTTGCTGTGGCGCCCTATTGTCCACTCAAAACAGCTGATGTTGTGACATAGTGAGGACTCCCTTTCTATGGATGTGTGGGTGCTAGTCTGTGCTTTTGTCATCGAATAATGACTATTATCACAGCAAGGGGGCCCACACAAATTCACACATGCCAATGCACACACAGACACACGCAACACAACCCCTATGTTAAAAAAAGATATAATCATTGGCTATTTTTGTTCGAAACACTGTCTGTGTTAGGTTCACACTGTGACACTGTGTTTGACCATAAAGAAAGCCGATACACAGGTATTATATCAGACTTAGTGGTCCTCTTTTATCAAAATGTTCTTAAATAATGTGCAAATGTGTTCTTAAAAGAAAAGACTCATATGCCAAAATGACTCTTGATTCTTGAAGCGTGCAGAGAGACCAAATGTTCTACTTACCCACGTGCGTATGAGGATAAACACTGAATCTTCTTAAATTGGATGCGCCTGCAGGTAGAATTACTGTAACACCCAGAATAACCCATATTAGGAAGTTCAATCGGTTCCACACTGTCGATAGGGATGGGAATGACTGATCAGTCAAACGAATGAATCTTTCTACTCATTTCGTTCATTTGATTCAGTAATGCCCAAAACACTCCTTTCTGGCACACCACCCCTTACTGGCGAACGATGAACTGTGAACGCGAAAGAGTCGTGATTCTACAAGCCTCTCGTTCACCATAGGCAGGGCCGTAGCTACCGTTGAGTACACTGAGGTTACAGGTTTTTTCTAGTGTTTTCTATCTTTTATTTTGCCCCATAATTCCAACAGACCCGCCAGTTGATTACATTTTTACATTTTACATTTTTGGCATTTAGCAGACGCCTTATTCCAAAGCGACTTACAATCAATACATTTGAATACTAAGCATGTGAATCAGCAATCCATCATTCGTTGCAGGAAGAGTAATCTAGCTCGGGCCCGGGGCCACTGATAGAAGGAAAAACCTTCTCCCGATCGCCTTCTACTAAAACTTTTTTTTTTTTTTTACTGGAGAAACTGAGAAACGGTACAAGGGGGGCAATAGAAGTTCTTAGGGACACAGTAGAGGGGAAAGCGGGTGTCTTTAGGAGACGTAGTGGTGAGGGTCGGAAGATTTCTCAGGAGGAGCAGTTAAGATGTAACCTGATTAGCCAACAACCTGCTTTTGCGCGGGCTCTAGTGTGCTCAGCTAGCGCGAAGGTATGGTATCGTATGAAACAAGACAAGCAGAGGAATCCATTGGTATCAGGCTTGTTATACTAGCTTGTCGGAAAGGAGGATAAATATTGCTCTGAAGTTAGGTTACATGGGAGCGTGTCTATGTTCCCACAGCCCGATGGTCCCACATTTCTAAGTAATCTAACTAACCCTAATCCTAACTCTAACCTTAACACTGACCCTAACCCTAACCCTAGCCCTACCCCTAACCCTAATCCTAACCCTAACACTGACCCTAACCCTAACCCTATCCCTAGCCCACCTATGAAATATTAGAAATGTGGGACCACTGGGCTGTGGGAACATAGGGCCTAATTTTGAAGAAAATAAATAATATTAGAATTATGCATTGGAATTATTCATCAGAATCATTGGGTTGTGGGAACATAGGGGTTACATTTGAGCGAGGGAAGTTAAGTTAGCAGGATAACTCGTATAGAGCGGGAAATTAAGAGATTCAAACAAAACAAACACAGCTCCCCTTTGAAAAGGGAACAGTCTCAGGAGAGAAGATACAGAGAAAAAGAGAATGAGTAGATGAGTGAGAGGAAGAAGAGAGAGAAAGAGCAGGTATTTATAACAGGGTAGTGGTGGTCTAGTGGATAGTGAGTTGGACTTGTGATCAGAAGGTTGTGAGTTCAAATCCAGCCTGAAACCACACCACTACTAGTGTGCCCTTGAGTAAGGCACTTAGCCCTCAGTTACTCCAGGGGGAATGTAATTTGTAATTGTAAATCGCTTTGGATTAAAAGTGTCTGCTAAAAATAAATAAAATTATTATTATAAATTATAACAGTGTTTCCTCCTTGGCAGTACCTACTCTTTAAGTATTATTAATCTTGCTCGAATATAATAATTTTAAAGCATTTAAAATGTATGTAAATGTAAATAGATTTGATAACATTATACAGGGTGGACAAACTATTGGAAACACCAGTTTTCCATAAACATGAATCATCATGTTATTATCAAATGATGCTTTCGAAAAAAATTAAAAAATGATGCTAACTGTGTCAGCGTTGTGTCAGATGTTGTTGCTGACACATTTCTAAATTATACAATCTCCATAGAGATGTAACTGAAAAGGTGTTTAATCATTTACATTTTTCTGCAGGAGAGACAGGATAGGAAACCCAGAGAAAGAGACAGGCAAGCTGGTACAGTGTGAAAAGAAAAGAGGAGAGGAGAGGAGAGCAATAGAGCAGGTTCTTCCAAGGAGAGAGAGACAAGAGGAGAAGGTGAATGAGGCCCATTGTATTGACTTTGTTCAACTTCAGAAAAACATGTATGGAAAGAAGTTGTATTTGAACTACACTACGTACTGTATGAAGGGATTTCTCGATTCTACATTACACTGGCAGATGTCTGTTGTAAAGAGTATTGCTGGCCAGGGAAACAGGTTGGCTGTCCAGACGGCCATATTGGTTGCTTTGGCTTTGAGGGAATGTGGGGATGGGAAATGGGTTTATGATCTTACAGTTGGACGTTTGGAAAGATGGACAGGATGACTCATTGAACGACGACCTATGGATGATGTCTTGTGTTTTTTGTTTCATAGTTCACTTGTCCGTTTACTGGTATTGTCCATAATACATGTCCATATTGCACACACTCAACTCAATTTCCTGCAGTGGTGGGTCTAAGGCGCACCCTGCTGAGATGTCTGTGTGCCCCTATTAAAACCCCTGTCAACTGTACAAGGCTAGCTGTACAACACACGCTGCCTCAGGAAGGCCTCCAAGATCTCCAGGGACCCGTCCCACCCTGGGAACGAACACTTTGTTCGGCTGCGCTCAGGCAGGCGGTTCAGGACCATGTTCGCACGGACAAACAGACTGAAGCTCAGCTTCTACCCTAGGGCCATTCAGGCCCTGAACACAGCAAAGACCTAGGTTCTAGGCTCTGGACAATCTAGACAATTTGATGGCAGCTACTAGATTGTAAACATAAGTGCAATATTGTAATACAACTGTGAACATTCTGTGAACATTCTAAACCTGCTACGGCGACACTTGTGCAATATGACAACCCATGTGTACATAAGGTTCAGATATAGGAAAAAGTTAGGATATTTATAGCATAGCATAGAGTACAGCACAGTGTTTTATTGTATAGTAGATAGTGTACATAGCCTTTATTTATGTCATCCAGCTCTTTTTCTCTTTTTTGTTTGACCTTTGGCTCTCTTGTTTTTAGTCTTTTTTCCAAGCACCAGGGGAGCCCCCCCCCTCCTAAATTTCGTTGTATGGTACCTGTACTGTATTAATGACAATAAAGACCATTCATTCATAGAACTAAATGGAAACAGGTAATATAGCATTTTCCAGCTGATAACACCTTATGTCCTAGTAACTACCTTCTGTGTTAAAGCATCTTTCATGCAAAATAATAACTACACACACACACACACACACAATAGATATTCGCAGCCCAGCATTGGGGAGCACTATGGCTGTCCTCATGTGAGAAGCAGCTGTGATGGATGTGCAGATTGAAACATTGAGTCATAGAGTCCATTTGTGCTCTGTGGTACAGTATTAGATCTGCCTGTGATTAAACACTGAACTATTCTCCTCTCTCCGCTCCCCAAATACCCCCTGCCTAATTCATCACTGACGCCAGTTTTAGCACATTTAGCTAGCTGTGTTTTCTGAGAGCCTCAAAGGACTTGGAGAGGGAGAGGAAAGGGAGTACCTGCTCCTAGAATGGCTGGTTGGGGATAAGAGGCTTAGGTATAAAAGATCTGTCCTATATACTCACTCAACAAAAAATATATATGTATTGCCATGCAATCAACTTGTCAGTCAATTGTCGGAATTTGGTATGTTATGCTCTAGCCAAAGGGTCGGCCAAAGACGGCGACCCTGGAGCAATTAGGGGTTCCGTGCCTTGCTCAAGGACATCTTGACACGTGGCCAGCCACGGGTTTGAACCACCGAGCTGCCGACCTTGTGATCATAAGACGCCAGCTCTCCCTCCTGAGCCACTGCCGCCCCCAGGTTATACTGTATATAAAAGGGCCATGAATATTCTCATCAACACATCTACGTGTGTGTGTGTGTGTGTGTGTGTGTGTGTGTGTGTGTGTGTGTGTGTGTGTGTGTGTGCATGTGTGTGAGTGTGTGTGTTTGTGTTGAGCATATGGGGCGGCTGTGGCTCTGGAGGTAGAGTCGACGTCTAATGATC
>NC_137692.1:15057816-15062816 GCF_963989245.1 Nansenia antarctica | reverse complement strand
CCAGGTGTATATTAGGCCCAGGTGTATATTAGGTCCAGGTGTATATTAGGTCCAGGTGTATATTAGGCCCAGGTGTATATTAGGTCCAGGTGTATATTAGGTCCAGGTGTATATTATGCCCAGGTGTATATTAGGCCCAGGTGTATATTAGGTCCAGGTGTATATTAGGTCCAGGTGTATATTAGGCCCAGGTGTACATATTAGGTCCAGGTGTATATTAGGCCCATGTGTATATTAGGTCCAGGTGTATATTAGACCCAGGTGTATATTAGACCCAGGTGTATATTAGGCCCAGGTGTATATTAGGCCCAGGTGTATATTAGGCCCAGGTGTATATTAGGCCCAGGTGTATATTAGGTCCAGGTGTATATTAGGTCCAGGTGTATATTAGGCCCAGGTGTATATTAGGTCCAGGTGTATATTAGGCCCAGGTGTATATTAGGCCCAGGTGTATATTAGGCCCAGGTGTATATTAGGCCCAGGTGTATATTAATATTAGGTAGACAATTAGTTGCACCGGAGGGAAACAGGTTTGTTTTGGAACAGCATTATTTTGACCACATGCTAGCTGTACCTTAGATCACACACAAACGTGGTTCTTTTAATCACTCCTCTTTACCGTCAGTTTTGTTACCTGTTTTTTGCGTTTCGATATTTGGATTACTTTGGAAGTCAGGGGGCCGTTCCACTAAAGTGGATTAGTATATCGGCGATTGAAATAAATCAGGCGATCAGGCAACTCGGGATTGGAATTCAAGCCTCAGGTGATTCCTCGAACGAGGATCAGGCTTGTGTCATCAGTGTTCACAGAACACCGGCTTACAAATCCTCGATATGGGTGCGTGCACGCAGACATAAAGAGCCCCGAAGAGTCGATCTGTCGAAATGAAGATACTCCACTCTGCAGGGGTCCTACATTTGCGCAGCATTCCGAATTATTGATCTTTATGAAGACGGAAAAATAAGATGTAAAATAGTGCAATACTGCCGCAATTAACAAGGCGAGGGAAATGGTTTGGCAAGAAATTGCTGACCGATTAAATGCGTAGGTCATACTAGCCCCAGTTATTGTTATATGTTCATATTTTAATAAATTTATATTTACTACTGTGGTGATATCAGCAGCAGGCTACAAGCCGTCATATCGTCACAATGGCCTAGTGGTATCGACCGCTGCCATAGTATTTAATCGTCATTTTAAATCGATGGTTCAAATCCCTCTTCAGACGCACTTTTTACTGCATTTCGTTGTCTGAATCTAATCTAAAATCTCATCTAAAAAAGTATGTAGGCTATAAAATTATGGTGCAGGCTAATTTACAAGAACTGACACGATTACAATGGTGTTTGAAGCCTTTGCATGAAGGTTTCGGTTAAATGTAAAAAAAAAAAAAAAAACTAAAATCAAGTCTCGAACTCGCAACCTTTGGAACTCTAGCTGGTTGCCTTAACCACTGCGCCAGCCAGACCGCTGCGACAGAAGCAATGCAAGTTAATAAAGATACCTATTTATTTTATTTTATTTTTTACACTTTTTAATTTATTTATCTATCGATCTATCTATCACACTTTCAAAATATCAAGTTATCTATCACACAATCAAACTATCTATCGATCGATCACACTTTCAAAATATCAAATTATCTATCTATCACACAGTCAAACTATCTATCTATCTCGTGTGAAGTGGGAACTAATATTTCCTAAAAGACACTTGAGGAACTGTCGTTCGGGATGTAGTTTCCGCCTGTGAGCCTTTTTTGAAGCACGCCAGCCTGTAAGTCTGCTCGGGACCAGGCTAATTATATCTGACTCAGAAGGATATGTTGCATAGCAACCAAGCAGCGAATTATTTGAGCCACATTGATGGAACCGACCGCAAGCTTATTTAAACCTGGATCAGAGTTAATCGCTTGGATCAGAGTTAATCTCGCTTAGTGGAACGGCCCCCAGGACAATATAACTGTTTACATTTTTTACAACATACAAGGACTGCGGAGTGTTCTTTTAATTATCCAACCGGACTAGAACTGTGTTAATTAATTTTGCCATTTAGCAGACGCTTTTTTTAATCCAAAGCGACTTACAATTACGAATTACAGGGACAGTCCCCCTGGAGTAACTGAGGGCTAAGTGCCTTACTCAAGGGCACACTAGTAGTGGTGTGGTTTCAGGCGGGATTTGAACTCACAACCTTCCGATCACAAGTCCAACACACTATCCACTACTAGACCACCACTACCCTTCTAATGCGTGGTGGAACGGTGGCTACACAAGTTGTAGTTAGGTAACCTCTGAGTCACTGTCCTCCTTTATTACTACAACTCCTCTGCCAGCAGCTCCGCCTGAGGCCTCTCCTCCGCTCTACTCTCTCCATTCACTCCACATCTGACGCACCTCCATGAGTAGGATGTTAGGCGGAAGGGGCACTTCGTGAGCTTAGAATTATAAGGTTCTATCTCCGTTTAGGGTAGTTCAGAGATATTGAGCGTCAACGTTTTTACATTCCATTATGTTTTTGTGAGATGGAACCTTTGTATTTGATGAATTACTAACTCAAAAATGTCAACATTTTAAAAATAACACCACACAGGCATTAATAAACACCTAATGGATCAGATTATGTAAAAAAACTCAATTTCAACAAAAATGGAGATAGAACCTTATAATTCTAACGTCACGACTAGTTTTTTTGCTCTGAGTGGGGCAGTCCCACTCATATTTTTCATTTTATGGGACAGATACAGTGAAGACAGACAGGAAACTGAGGAGAAGAAGGGAGAGAGGGCATGTCAGCAGGGCATGAGCCAGATTCGGACACATGTCGACATGGGCATGTGTGCACTGTAGACCGCAGGGACCACCCCAGGCCACGCAGGTGGTGTACTTATTCTTAATTTCTTCATTGGCTATGACAATGTTTCGGCAATTTCATAGCTATTTTGGTGACGGTGCACTTTCAGCCATAGAATGTGTTCATTCGACTAGTGCGAGATGTGAAATTCAATAGGAAGCGGTTTCTATCATCATCATCAGGCTTAGTGATGAGTACATACAGCTTACAGGTGGCTAGCTTTAGCGACTTACTTTGAGGATAATTGTAATATCTAGTACTGTATCAATGGGCTTCGCTGGCTGTTGGCTTTCCTGTGATCTGCAACGACCTGGTCTAGCTAGTGTAAATATGTGGTACTCTTGTCTTGTTCGCTGATGTGTGGAGTACACGAACAAAAACGAAATCATCTGTAATTCGGGGAAAAAAGGATGAATGTGAGCAGCAACAGTGCAAGGTGTCAAGTACAGTCGGGTTAGAAAATAGCCGGTACTGCATGTCTGTGGTGAACACATGATGCTAGAGCTGGGCTTTTATTTTTTGTAAGCCCACATCCGCTTCTTGGTGCTTCAGCCCCCTCGATGCTATAGAATATCTGAGAAGATGAACCCAGAATGTACTCTCTTATGGCAGCCCTCTGACCCTAACGTGTTTGACATGGAGATTTCATGTTTGCCCAGGGATTACATCTGAGTGCACTTTACTCCAGCCAGACCCAGGCCACCGCAACATCTGTTACTGTAATATTGTATGCATCATGCATGGGCCGGAACAGAAAAGTGATATTCAGTGTTACTCAGTGTGCAATTTTCATGTGTCAGTGATATTAGGGTGAGGGTTAGGGGGTGTGTGCGTGTGTGTGTGTGTGTGTGTGTGTGTGTGTGTGTGTGTGTGTGTGTGTGTGTGCGTGTGCGTGTGCGTGTGTGTGTGTGTGTGTGTGTGTGTGTCTGTCTGTCTGTCTGTCTGTCTGTCTGTCTGTCTGTGTGTGTGTGTGTGTGTGTGTGTGTGTGTGTGTGTCCATATATGTCTTTGTAACTCACTGTTATGTCACCACCACTCTCCCTGGTCCTGGCAGTTGCGTCACATCTCCATAGTAACTTCAGCTCCGGGGTGCTTTCTGCCTCATTGGACATGCCTTTACTCTACTACACGTTAACCCATAAGATGTATCCTGCGGTGTGAGTGTGTGTGTGTGTGTGTGTGTGTGTGTGTGTGTGTGTGTGTGTGTGTGTGTGTGTGTCAGGTACCACCACTACTTCATAATGCAACATAAAGCTATCAGTCATCTGTGGCGCTTACTCGTTGTGCGTTGTTATGGCTGTGTTATTAGTGGCGGTGTCCAGTCATGGTCAACACCTCTCAGCCCCCTAATAGGCTTGTGCTCAGCCAGCCTAATTGGACACGTGTACACACACACACACACACAAAACACACACACACACACACACACACACACACCCTTGTCCCCTGTCTGACTTTGGGAAGCTGGGATTCAACTCATTCAACGTAGGGAGGGAGAAAGGGAAGGAGAGGGAAAATGTTACAAAGGGGCTCCCTGAGTGTCTGCTCCTAGCTCTAATGTCAGTTTTACTTACACACACACACACACTCTCACACACACACACATACACACACACACTTACACACACACACACACACACACACACACACACACACACACACACACGCACACACACGCACACACACACACACACACACACACACACACACACACACATACACAAACACACACACAATAGATCAGTGTTTGCTCAGGGGCAGAGCATTAGGATGTCAAGATGTGTTAATGTAATCGTACAGTATGTGCATACTTGCCCATGGTTGTCTTGACGACGTATTCAACTATCATGATTCAAATCTAGTGTCTAATACAATGCATACAGCATAATCCAATGGCAATTAATGTGTCAGGGAATATGAACCTGAAGTTAAATGATACAACCCCATAGTGTAAGTAGCTGACATTACACTTCCATGGGGTATATACTGTAGCTATACAGAGTGACTCTAGACATTACAGTCATATTCACAAACATGTACTCTACTCATTGAATTGGTTACATTCACAACAGCATACATTGGTTCTCAGGTATTCATCCACGT
Organism: Nansenia antarctica; assembly: GCF_963989245.1. Taxonomy (NCBI): domain Eukaryota; kingdom Metazoa; phylum Chordata; class Actinopteri; order Argentiniformes; family Microstomatidae; genus Nansenia; species Nansenia antarctica. The sequence goes on along the minus strand of NC_137692.1, from coordinate 15,057,859 downwards.
AACATCATAGTGTGTGGTGTGGTGACTCCCCACTCCTCTGAAA
>NC_137692.1:14982816-15052816 GCF_963989245.1 Nansenia antarctica | reverse complement strand
ATTTTCATCTAAAAAGCCAGGGATTTTTTTTTTGCAAATAAGTAATATGTCCGATTGATCAAATGTGTCTCCCAGCCAGCGCCTACACTAAGATGTACATTAGTGAGCACAAGGGATGTATGCGCTAGCATGGTGATTAATTATGGATATAAACAAACAAGGCATTAGCTAATTTGGGATCGGTAAGATCTCCCCTCCCTAAAGCTCCTTATAGTTTTCAAATGATGTGATTACCCCCAAACACGGCACTCCGGGCCAAATCTTCAAACTAGTGACCCTACCTGTTGATCTACACAAACACATTTGCAAGCCCACACATTCGTAGCCTACAGTGATTTGAACAATGATTTTCAGGTGCAAAAATCGCTGAAGTGTCTGTTTAAGAACTGCTAACCGATAATCACCCTCTGGTTTTAGTCCAGTCAATCTAACAAAAAAAAAGGCCCAACCCAGGAGAAATTGCAATAGTAATGTTTCATAGTTTTTATTGTTCCTAATACCCTCCTGCATCATATATTAAAAGTCTTACTTGATTAATTTATTGGATCATACTTTTTTCAAGGTCAAAAGAGGTTAAACAATGTTTTAGAGTGACGCCATCTGGGTAAAATTGTGTTAATATTGGAGGGCCTATGTATACCTATCCAACATATTTGGTGTCTTTTCCTATGTTTTGGGGGTCAATCTTTCCAATAAAACACTTTTTCAGAGGATATTCTTAAGTCTTATACCTGTATTAGGGGTACAACTACCCCAACACCCACTTATTTGCCAAATGTGACGCCAGACAATGTTTTCATCAATCAGTTGCCTACATAAACTCTCCGTTTTTTTACATATTCTGAAACTACAGATTGTACGCTTTCAAATGATGTGTCATACATTGAAATCGGACAGAAATTGAAGACGACACAAGTATTTGAATGTTGGTACACCTCAAACACAGAATGGGAGAAAAGTCACAACAAACGCTGCTAACAGCTAGCGGCTAAGAATGGCACATAGCTACGAACATCTAACTGCATTTTTATAACATCACAACATGCTAAAAACACATAACTACACATAATTAGATGATCACACAGTCCTTGCTTTTGAACACGAACAAAAAAGAGAGTATAGGCCAATGCACACGGCGTGCGATTTTGTCGCACGACAACATTTGATTCTCAATTCACACCACCGAAGTGTGTGGGTGTGAATGGAGAATCGAATGTTGTCGTGTGACAAAATCGCATCGCACGCCGTGTGCATTGTCTCATTCAAAACAATGGAATTGAATTCGGCGGTGCGACAAAATCGCCGCCGTGTGCATTGGCCTTATGTTTACAAGTCAAGTCTCCCTTACCAGTAGCCTAAGGCAGAGGAGAACAGTGAATTCAATCCACACGTTATAAGTATTTAGTGATCGTTAAACTTTATTAGGCCTATATTGAGTGGTTACTTTAAAACTTAAAGTTGAGTGTTATGAGAAAAAAAAAGAAAACCAAATATTGTTGACACAATAAGTTTCACTTTAATTTTCTGTGACTAGTTTATCCCTAGACTGGCTTGCGTCACAAATGTTCCTTATCATGTGTCACGCCCCACCCCCATCCTGTGAAAGATATTATTGGTCCCCCACAATATATCACTGTAAACACAACTTGATGCATCATTGATGTAATTTCAATAAAAATACACAATGAAAACACCACTCCCAGTCCCATTGGTAAGTAGTTCAAACACAGATGTTAGACATTTCTCAAAATCAAAATGTCTAGTTGACAGTCTGTATCACCTTGGGTTTGGCTGAAGTGCTGCAGTAGCTGAGAAACTTGAGGTACATGGATTCACACCTGGGCACTTCATGCAATATGTTGTTGATAATGCTGACCATAATATCTGAACAATTGATGGCCATGGAACGGTCTATGGCATGGGAATTATTGTATGCATCACCCGCAGAATTGAACAAGCTTCCATCATTCCACGTATCAAGTTGACAGCAAAGGACCTAACAGATGTCGGATGCATTAACATTGTTCCATATGTACAGAAGTCTGGGGGCCTAGTGTACACACCAAATACGGTGCCCAAAATGCTCGAAGGAAAAGCAGTTGCCAGGGCCATACGAGGTAATTTCCTGGTTGATGGAGCACTGAACACCCTACTGGCAGCGAAAACTTTTCATGTCAAACTGCCTGTCCCAAACAAAGCAAACTATGCTGTGGACTCAGAGGATGTGTCAGAGTTGACTCAAGATGGTACCGTTGCTGATGACAGCGAGGACACCGTTTCTGATCAGCCAGATGGAGAATCCACAGACCATGCCAAAGTACCAGAGGAACTAGCAGAAGCCTCAGATCTGTATGACAGTGTTATGGCTGCCACCGCAACCGGGACAAATGCAAGTGCACTACTCCAGATCATAGCTCAGCGTTTGGGGGCAGAGAAGACAACCATGGTAGATGACCGGCAGCAGCACTGTGGCTACAGTACATGGAGATGATCGACCTAGTCCGTGCATTCATTGGATCGGAGAGAACTGGAAATTGGGATCAGCACCTTGATACCCTGACAGACATGATGCCATTCATGGCTGCCTCCGGACATAACTTGTATGTAAAATCATTGACCATATACCTCCAGAAAATGCACCAACTAGAAGACACACATCCCCAAGTTTACAAACGATTTCAGGAAGATGGTCTGCAAGTTGTTCGTTGATCAAACGAATACTGGGCCGGACTATCCCCCGACCTTGTAATAGAACAAGCCCTCATGCGAAGTATGAAAACAACCGGAGGACTGACACAGGGAAGGAGTATGTCTGAAACACAACGTTTGGTCTGAGTTCTTTCCAACCCTGCAACATCTGAAATCAACAATGCAATGAAAGAAGTGACAGGGGTAAACTATGAAACTAGTGAACAGCACAAGGACCTTTCTGCATCAAGACAGGCACGAGACAATGCTGACACTATCAAAATACTTCAATTGTTGGAGTCACAAAATCCATTTGCCGGGTATGATCACCTTCAGCACCTAATCACTGGTGTGACAGCCCATAATGCGGTGAATGTGGACCATTCAAAAGAGGTTGGTAGAAGGGTCTTAAAAGACATGGTAGGGAAAAAGGTGACAGAATATACCTTCAAGAGGAAAGCACATGCAGTCACCATGGATTCCAAATCCACAGTCAAACTGAACAAAGAAGAAGTTGTCCATATTGATCATCAAGTTACAGGTTGTTTGCAACAACATCTTATTCGCGCATGCCATGCTTGGCTGTGATACAACATCCAGACTCTTTGGGGTTGGGAAAGGGGTATCTTTGTGTCTGGTTAGAGAAAGCGACTCATTCAGAGTACAGGCCAGCATTTTTCAAAAACAATCTGCTACCAAGGAAGAAATTGCTGCTGCAGGGGAAAGGGCAATGAACTAATATACCAATATACTAATACTAATCTACAAAGGTGCCGAAATGGATTCTCCCAATGACCTCAGGCTGAAAAGTTTCTATACTAAAGTGACTGACAGCAAAACGGCTATCCACCCTTGCAACTTGCCACCAACATGGTCGTCTGCCATGCTTCACAGCTTCAGAGTGTACCATCAGGTTCAGGAATGGATGGGAAACTCGCATCAGAGGAATGGGGCTGGAGGATCCAAGACTCATGCCTAATTCCCATCCATTCCGATCAGGACCCTGCTCCTCAATACTTGTTGGAGCGTGTGCACTGTAATTGCAAGTCAGGTTGTGGCACTATGCGCTGCAAATGCCGTTGTCAAGGACTTGATTGCTCTGTAGCCTGTTCAGAATGCAGAGGTGTATGCGCGAATATGTCGGCACAACATTTGGATGAGGACATGGAGTGAAGGTTACATGTAGGCCTACAGTAAAGGCATATTTCAAGCTTGGTCTAAAAACAGTTTTTAATAGGTTTATAGGTTTATATGGTTCATTTCTCATTTAAGGGTTTAATCTGTATATGATATGCAACATGGTTTTCATGGAAAAACATTAACATTTCTGTATGTTCAGAAATGTCAATGATAATAAATGTGTTATAAACTAATTTGATTGACTTTGTTTGAATAAAATAAAATAAAACTATAAAATAAAATAAAATAAAACTATATAATTTTGGGTTAAGGGTACCCCCAAGGGGGTAATGGCCGTTTTCTCAAAAATAGTTTTTTCTCATACTCTGAGCCAGAAATCTCCACTTCAGTAGCACTTACATACACCAAACTTTCCAGTTGTATTCCTATCTACATTCCGAGGGGTTTGTTAATATATCATTCATAGCCTGATTTAATGTAACATTTACTCCTAAAAACATGGCAAAATGTTATAGAGGACCTTGACTCTAATATGACAACAAGATGAAACAAGAATGTTTAACCTGGCTTTATCCAATGTTCAGATTTCTGTTTTTGAATGTTATGCAAATTAGCACATATTTCATTAGATAATGCCTAATTTGCATATGTAAACATAATATTTCAGAAAACTTGTAATACAAAAAATGTTAGTCTTAATGTAAGTGATTAACTGGTGAAGTTTCATGGTGATATCTATTAGTTACTTTTTTAAACCTATGAACTGGCTGTGTTGCGCCTGGCACAAAAACCCACATTTTCGACCCCTGAATTTACCTTGATCCAATAAATATTAAGACTAAGACTTTTAATATGTTATTTGGTTGTCCCTAGGGATCACAAAAAAACTTGAATGATTACTATTGCAATTTCCCCTGGGTTAAACCACAGATTGACTGGACTATTACCCGTGTATTATGTGCACATGTGAAAAGCCATGTTTGGAGTTTTTCACCGTGGCTTCGGGTAATGATGGGTATGATAAGTATGTTAACTTGTATGGATATTAAATCCATAAATCTCAGATGACGGAGATCGTGTGGGATACTTGAGATAACTGGGATAAGTGATGCCTGATTGAATTAAGTCACAAGCTCCGGCAAGCCAATACCATTATTATTAACCTTTATTTAACCAGATAGGTCAGTTGAGAACCAATTCTCATTTACAATGACGATCTGGCCAATTGGCAGAACAGAGGCAAGTCTGTACACAAAACACAACACAGTATATACAATATAAAACACAACCCAATGTATACAATATAAAACATGAGTGCAATACACGACAAGTATCAAAAACATCTATACATCACAACACAGTATGTAAAAGACAGCAGGGACCAGGGGGAAGTTATCTTAAAAGCAGGTGCAGTGATCCGAAACAACATCTAAAAGTGAGTGTTTAAAGGTGGGTAACGCGATTAGAGTGGTGAGTTTTAGTGTCAACTGCAACGCATTCCAGTCAGTGGGGGGCAGCAAACTGAAAAGAATGACGGCCAAAGGAGGTGCAGACTTTGGGGGGGACCAGAGTGATATATTTGTTGGAGCGGAGATTGCGTGTGCTGGATGAGAAGTTCAGTAGTGAGCAGAGGTAGGGGGGGGATTTGCCAATGATGGATTTATAGATGAACTGATACCAGTGGGTCAGTCGCCTGGTGTGGAGTGATGGCCAGTTGACTTGGGAGTACAGGTCGCAGTGATGTGTGTTGAAAGGGGCACCAGTGACAAAGCGGATGGCAGTGTGATGGATGACGTCCAGTTTATTGAGAAGGTTTTTGGGGGCAATCCTGTAAATTATATCTCCATAGTCCAGAATTGGCAGGATGGTCATTTGACCTGGTAATGACCTGGTAATGCCACGTCGGACCTGGTAATGCCACGTCGGAGCATGCCAATGGACTGATGACTCTGAGGATGTTATATCCCATCACTGCAGCTCACTGGTGTGGCAAAAGGGGGAGGGGTTGTTACTGTTTTGCACCTCAAGGCAGCCGGGAAGAGCGACAGCCCTGTCCATCACACACGTAAAATGTCACACACACATTCACTAGCAGGGATGAGTCGATGTGGTGAGCTGTTTTTTTTTGGTCCAGACAGGCTGCTAGCAGTCACTATACAAGCTTCCAATGGATAATTGTACATGGGGCTGATGGCTATAAACAGCAGGCATCCGTTGCACCTGGATCCTGTAGTGTTAGAAAGGGTTGTCCTTTTTGTTCTGATACTGACTCCTACTGACTCATCGTTTTGTTCATTGTCCACGTTAAGTCCTGTTTTGCTTTGTTGACTAGATGGTTTTTTTTGTCCTTAGGGGAGGCTTTTTTCATTCAAATTGCTCATTGTGGGGGTGAAGTATTCTGTCAGGAGAAAAAGTGTAGTGGATCTGGTAAATGTCCTATCTGGGGTAGCCAAATTGGCAATATGGAAAACCAGGAAAAATTGCATCTTAGAGCAAGTTCATGTTCATGGGTTTAGTGACTGCTACTCTGAGGGTGGAGCATGCTGACTTTAAGCTGGTAAGGAAAATATCTCTGTTTATAAGTACCTGGAGCCTGCAAAATGTGTTATGTTCTGTTGATGATGCTGAGGGTCTGGTGTTGAATTTGTAACCGTTCTTTCCTTGCGGGGATGATGTCCTGAGTGGTTAGATGTTGGTGACATGCATTATGTTATGTATTGACCCAATAAAGTGGATGTTAAATTCTAATTCTCTCTCTCACCCTTTCTCTTCTTTTTCCATAAACCTCTGGCACACAACCTTGTCTTTACGAGCATTCCACCTCCCCTATGTTTGCAATTTAGCTGGTCACGTGTACCCCTCAATACCCCCCAAAACAAGTCAGATACACACACACTAAGGTGCACATAACCTCCATCCAAAATCTGTACCCCATTTGCAGTTCGCACCATGACATAAGTAGGTGTTGTTCACTTTGAGTGAGGGTGAAATATATTTTCTCACCCCCCCCTCTTCCCCTAGTGGTTAAATCGCTATCTAAAGGCTTACCCACCTCCTGATCCTGCACTTGTAGCAGAATTCAGGATGGGAATATAGCAATGACCTTGATATGGTGAGATTGCATGAAGCTGGTTTAATTTTCCTCAAATCCATCCTCATCTAGTGTCTAGTAATGTTGAGCGACTCTCTGTGCCTCTTAGCTCCCTGATTTCTTGCTGCCCACGTTTGCCTGCATTCTGATTAAATGGCAGTATTACCATGTGACCTTTCACTGGGGGGCTGGTCCCCCTTACCAAAAAGAGCTTTCACACAGTCGACCTGTTTCCTCACACACACACACACACACAGACACACACACACGCTCTTTCTCTCTCTTTCACACGCACACACACACTCCCTCTCACAGGTATACCTGCTGACCTGATCCCTGTGTTGCATGATTTATGCTCTCCCTTATTCTCTCTCCGAGTCGGAAATAGACGCGTTTCTATGAATAGGACGTCTCCGGGGGGAGCGAGAGTCCTTGGAGACCAGAAGGCTGCGGCTTCTACCACTCACAGTGCAGTGTGACCTCAACCTGTTTGCGTGGATACATAGATTATTGATTGAGGGACTGCATTATGTTTAAAGTTGTAGTGAGTGACTCACTTGTTTTCTTGAAGCATACGTGGTAGGGGGGACAGCACAGGCACAGCACTGTTGTTGTTTCGAGATGGTTCCATAACAAAAGTGGAGGCATACAGTCAGTTGTGGCCACAGTCCACTCCACAAGTCACGTGCAGGCAAGATGAGTCCAAGTCCCACGTCATCGGTTGTGTCAATTCAGCTAATGCTTCCCCCTCAAATGAAGGGAAAGGGATTCAAGCTTTGTCCTTGCACAGAGTACAACGAAATGTATTTATGCTCTAGGCAAGGGGGTCAGAGCCATTGAACGCGACCATGGAGCAATTAGGGGTTCAGTGCCTTGCTCGAGGACACTCCGACACGTGGCCAGCCGGGATTCCAACCTCTGCGAGCTGCCGACTTTGGGATCATTAGACCCCGCCCCCTACCGGCTGAGCCACAGCCGTCCCTGAGCCACGGTCGAATGGGAAAGATCAGAAAAGAACAGTTCCTACCCCATAAAGGCTACAATCTTTTGGGGGTGAATGTAACAAACAGCTATCACAGGGTTGACACTAGTAGAGCATGCAGGGTGGATTGACAGCTGATTGAGTAGAGATAGCTCCAGCAAAGTCATTGTGAGCTGGACAGTGTTGGGTCAGTAAGCCAGAGTACCTCATAGGTGGGTTAAAACAGGGTATCCGCGGTGTCTTGAAAAGTATTAAAAGTTGATAAATCAATTTTGGAAAAATCAAGACCCTTAATAAGTATTAAAAAGTCTTATCACGATTTTATGAGGTCTTGAATTTTGTTGGTATTTTTCTGAATTAGTCTCTGTCCAAAAAAAAAACTGTTAGTAAAAGTTCGTGAATTTATTAGTTTTCTTAAAAAACAAAGATGAACCGGAAATTCTGTTGTATGATAGTGGTCTAGTAGTCTATTGCAAACTAAAACTGTTAAGTTAAAGGTGTCACTGATGTAAACGGTTACAGCTCAAAGTAGCGGTGAGGTCTGGAAAAATATTGACATGGTCTTTAAAAAGTCTTAGAAAGGTATTGAAATTAACCTCAAGATTCCTGTATATACCCTGTAAAATGAATCGCCCGGCCTCTTGCTAGTTGCTCATGGCTAGATAGTAGGAACACTCTGAGGAGCAGTTTATAGAGAGGCTGGGGCTTCTCAACCCGGGTGGCTGTTTCTCACCTCTTCCCTGCCAACCTACATTACTCTTCTATTATAATCCTACATTTACATTCCTCCTCTCCTCTCCTCTCCTCTCCTCGACGTTGACAACATCGAACCTGACAACAGTTATTACTGAGGATGATGCGTCAGTAAAAAAGTTGTCATATCACTTCTTCTTCTCTCTCAGTCTCTCATTCCCTCTCTCCTTTCCCTCTGCTCTCCTCCCCCTTTCTGCACAATTAGACGAATGTCCGACGCATTGGGTAATGCCACCCACTTGTTTTTAAGTACTTGTGGAGAAAAGTAAACGCAGCCACATGTTGCTGTAGACGCATGTCTCCAGAAGCACTGTGGAGAGAGGTGGGGAATTTTAAAGGGTGAGAGACTGATCAATATTTGGGGGGCAAGAACACTGCGTTTGTGCATGTGTGTGCATGCAAGTGTGCATGAGTGTGTGCGTGCATGTGTGTGAATTTGTGATTCTCTGTAGGATTTAGTTGATGTCACAACATTTATGTGGCAAAAAGGAAAAATATCAATATACATAAACATAACCACAAGCACCCTATTTCTGCTACTGGCTACAGGAGTGTAGGGACCACACAGCACTCAGTTAGGGCCACATGAAGAATCCATTAACAGTCAAGTTCCATTCATTGAAGACATCATGTTATACTAATTTTACTTTTATCATGTAAATAGCATGTTGGAGGATGAGTGCTGGGTCTAGAGTTTTTCTCACAGCAGGCCATTCCATCCTCTCCACTCCCAAATTCTGGAGGTACTCTGTGATGATCCCAACTCTGTGGGGGGCGAGCGTTGTCATCCTGGAGGATGGAGTTAGGTCCCAGATTCAGTTAGGTGCCAATCAGGTGCCAGTCACACACCTGTGACTGGCATACACCTGCCAGCACTTGAAGCTCAAAACGAGAATGAATACCAACAGAAGAATATTGCAGGGTATTTTGGCCAATTTTTGGGGGCCTCTACCCACACGGTTAGCTGTGTTGCTCATTCCACGAATGTATGATCCTTACTAGTTGTACCTCGTTGTAAAGGTGACTAATCAGGCTTTCCAACGATATAAAATACAATACCAATTGCTATTACTAAAGGGGAGGAATAATCGACCGAAATAACGTTACCAAACTTTTTTGGAGAAGTTTATAGTAAACAGTATATTGTTTTATTATATTGTTTTACATTGTCTATGTAACACCGCAGTCATCATCTAACCTATTACATACAGTATTATCTCTAAAGCATAAAAGCATCTGGCACCAATATCCCACCAGGCATTCTGTAGCATTCCAACCTCATTCCATTTTCCATGGTGTAGACAGCTCTGCTCTGTCTTTCGAACACTCTCATATCCCACAAAGGACATCAAACCATCTCTCTCTCAGGGGGGGGGGGGGGAGCCATCTGTCATCTGTATGAAGAGTGATCTTTTATACTGCTCTTAAAAGGCTGCCCCTCCTGAGATCTCTTTAATTATGGATAGGATTTGTAGGTTTCGTCCTCTCTCCTCAACGCACGGCATTACGCAGTGATTGTGTGCTTATGTAAGCAGAGACAGGCGAGTCTCTCTGTCCCCCTCTGCCGCTAGTGAGCCATCGCTGCTCAGGTCAATCCAGCCTGATCCAGCCCAGATTTAAAAGTCAGGGATTTGAGGAGTGTGTGGGTGTGTGCGTGTGTGTGTGCGTGCGTGCGTCTGTGTGTGTCTGTGTGTGTGCGTGTGCGTGGGCGTGTGCACACATGTGTATATGCACATGTGGCTGTGTTTGTCTGTGCATAATGTGTCAGTCAGCATGCCAGTTCAGCTTACAAGCTGGATAGATTAGAACATAACTAAACACCACCCAGTTCTGTGGCTGTGATATAAGCCCGTCATCACACCATCAAAGCTATGAAGGACGGATAATCTCTCATCATAAACAGCTGGATTTTTCTGTTTCCCTCTTTCCAGAGGCGGCTGTGGCTCAGGGGGTAGAGCCGCCGTCTAACGATCGCAAGGTCGGCAGATCGGCGGTTCGAGCCCCGGCTGGCCACATGTAGAAGTGCCCTTGGGCAAGACACTGAACCCCAAATTGCTCCCAGTGAGCGGGCCGGCGCCTTGCATGGTAGCTTGCCGCCATTGGTGTGTGAATGTGTGTGTGAATGTGTGTGTGAATGGGTGAATGAGAGGCTGTTGTAAAGCGCTTTGGATAAAGGTGCTATATAAGTGCTATGACTACTAGTGACTATTTACCTCTTTACTGCGTGGAGGACAAGTGGCAGGCAGAATCAATCTCAGCATTTGACTTGCATTTCTAGATTCCTTTTTACCTGAGTGTTGTGTCTGTGTTTTATGATTTGTCGGGATGATTGATCTTAAGTTTTTCTGTGTTTTTGACTGCATGCTCGAATTGATAACAGCTTGAAATTTGAACTTGATGAGTGGCCAGGTTATAAGGGTGTTATGGCCTGTGATGTCACACCCAGAAGTGTTTTTAAGATTACATAGTGTCACATGGGAAAAATATGTTGTAGAAAATAGACACACACACACACACACGCACACGTGCACACGCACACGCGCACACGCACACGCACACGCACACACGTATACACACACACACACAATTGTTGAGCCTTAAGGCTTAATCAATCACGCTTGCAAATGTTTGGTTGCAACTGGATTCTCTAGATGAGCCCCAGATGTATAATAAGAGATGCTCTAGTCACAGGGGAATCTTGGTTACAATAAGGATCATAATCTTTAACACCTGTATCTGATTTAACAAGAGACTAGCTTTGGTCATCCTGTTGCGAATTTTGCTTGCAATAGACCCAGCAGTTTTGATGTCACATCCCAAGTAACTTAGTGTATGTTATGTTATGTTATGTTAATTTTATTTACGGAAAGCAATCAGACACAGACGACTTAAACGTACATCTCAAGGCATACAATTCCCAACAAATAGGGAGTTGACTTAGGGAACATCATTGACAAAGAGGTGGGTTTTTAGCTTGGCTCTAAAGGTGTCCAGAGTGGGGGCAAACTTGATGGCAGAAGGGAGAGCGTGTGTTATCAGTCTGAGAGGTCAAGCTGGCCTGCTGCATTTGTATGTTGCCTAGGTAACTGTGTGTTTCCTCTGCAGCCTTACATGAGTTCCCCAGGGACGTGTTTACCCAGAAGGAGCGCACAGAGGGAGCAGTGGCCTTGCATGTCCTGTGTGTAAGTGTCTTTACCTGGGCCGGTCGGTGTTGTGACGTCGCGCCTGATAAATCGCACACGGTGTACTTTCCGTGTGTGCATGGCGTGTGTGTCTGTTTGCTTCGCTAACTGGGTGTTAACTTGTTCCTCTGTAGGCCATGTACATGTTCTGTGCCCTGGCCCTGGTGTGTGATGACTACTTTGTCCCCTCGCTGGAGAAGATATGCGAGGTAAGACTGACAAATTGCAATATTCAGTATTGAAAGTTTTACAGGATATGTATAATATAATATAATTATATATATTTTTTTTTTTTTTTATGTCCATGGAAATATAATCTTCTGTCAATATGGTTGATTAACGATTGTTTCCCACATTATTTCACCTCATCAGAATAATTAGGCATAATTGTCACAGGAGTTGTCATGCATGATGCGTAATAATCTCTCTCTCTCTCCATCTTTCTCTCTCTCTCTTTCTCTGTCTCTCTCTCTCTGTCTCTCTGTCTCCCCCTCTGTCTCTCTCTCTATCTCTCTCTCTCTGTCTCTCTCTCTCTCTCTCTCTCTCTGTCTCTCTCTCTCTCTCTCTGTCTCTCTGTCTCTCTCTCTGTCTCTCTCTGTCTCTCTCTCTCTGTCTCTCTGTCTCTCCCTCTGTCTCTCTCTCTATCTCTCTCTCTCTGTGTCTCTCTCTCTCTCTGTCTCTCTCTGTCTCTCTCTCTGTCTCTCTGTCTCTCTCTCTGTGTCTCTCTCTCTCTCTGTCTCTCTCTCTCTCTCTCTCTGTCTCTCTCTCTCTCTCTCTCTCTCTCTCTCTCTGTCTCTCTCTCTCTCTCTCTCTCTCAGCGTCTTCAGCTCAGTGAGGATGTGGCAGGTGCGACCTTTATGGCAGCTGGCAGTTCAGCCCCTGAACTCTTCACCTCTGTCATTGGTGAGACACACAAGATCTCATGCACACACACACACACACACACACACACATACACACACACTCCTCTCTCATTAGAGTCATCTGATAAAATTGGCATTTTTACAACCAATTGTGTTGTGTCTTTTTGTTCAGGTGTGTTCATCGCTAAAGGGGATGTGGGGGTGGGTACCATCGTGGGATCGGCGGTCTTCAACATTCTCGTCATCATTGGAGTGTGTGGGATATTCGCTGGCCATGTAGGTTACCTACACACGCATGCACAAGCACACACACACGCATACGGTGTACACACACACAAACATACCCACTCAAACACGCATCTGAAAATGAAAAATGTATCGACCCTGTCCTTGACTCTCACATTGCTAGCAAGTTCAAGTTTCAAGTTTACTGTTACGTCACACTGCACGAGTGTAAGAGAGTACAACTCTTAGGCTTCGGTTCCTGACTTCCATTCAAACTTCAAAATGGAACGTTGACGCGCAACAGAAATCGCACGCTGTGTGCAGAGCCCTTAAGAGAGTACAATTCTTAGGCTTCGGTTCCTGACATTGCGTTGCAGCACAAGACATAAGGCAATACTAATTCAAGCATAATTGAAGATAAAAGTGACAGTAGTACAGGACATAACAGACAAAAAATAATAGGCATAATACAAGATAACAGTGACAATAATACAGGTAAGACAGGATACACTAGTGGTGCCTCTAGTGATAATAGATAGTTCAGTAGTAAAGTGGCTGTGAGCTTAAGGTTTCCGTAGTCTGTATACATGGGGTGTGCTTGGGGAATATAGTCAGTTATCTACATTGGGCTTGTTCATGAGCCTGATCCCCTGGGGGAAGTAGGTGTTGGTTAGCCTCTGAGTTTTGGCCCTGAGGCTCTGGAAGAGGCTTCGCCTCTTGGACGGCAACAGGCTGTGTTTGGGGTGGCTGGGATCTTTGATGATCCTCCGGGCTTTGCTGACACACCATGGGCCCTATTATGCACTTCATAAGTCTTAAGCAATAAGACGAGGCGGTAGATCTAAACTTAAGACGTGGAGGCGTGGTCAAGGCCACTTTGCTATTATGCGTGCGGTAGTGGGCGCCTAAAACCCGGCGCTAAGCAAAGAAATTAGTCATGGGTGTGTTTTGGGCGTCTTCTCAATCAACCCAATCAGCGTGCCAGGTGCCATTCCCTTTAAGAACCGGCTGCGTTGAGTCATTAGCGCTATGCTATTATGGAAGTCCTAAGAAGGAGGTCAGCGCGCTTCTCTGCCTCTCCCTTCTGAAATAAAGCATTTATACTGTGACCGTAATTGACGTCTTGCCGTGGAGCCACGTGCGTGTTCATGTGTGCCCACATGCATGCGCAAACCGCGGAGGCGCGCTCGTGTTTCAAAACGTGCATGAAGTCTAAACTTAAGAACTTTTCAAACCACTTCTTAGCGCTAGGAGCAAAGTCAGATCGCATAATAGCAGGGGCGCCTAGTGCACTTCATTAACATATGAACACTCCCACAATGAGTAATATATGCACGGGAGTATTACGTCTTATGTGTGGGCGCCTATCGACACCGGCATAATAGCAGTAGCGCGTATGAAGCGCATAATAAGGGTGGCGGTAGGTCTTAACCTGGCGGTGCGTCTTAATTAAGACTTAAGACGGCAAGTTAAGAAGTGCATAATAGGGCCCCATTTGTCGTATATATCCTGGATGGGGGGAAGCTTACATCCAGTGATGCGCTCGGCTGTCCGCACCATTGGTCTTGTCAGTGTTGCGAGAGAGGTTGTTCTCCTGGCTGTACTGAGCCAGGCGGTCGACCTCTCTCCTGTAGGCCGTCTCGTCGTTGTCAGTGATCAGGCCGCAATCACTGTGATCAGGCCGCAATCACTGAGGTGGAGCCGTGTGTGGCACCCACGCAGTCAGGGAGTAGAGGAGGGGACCCAGGACGCGGCCTTGGGGGGCACCTGTGTTAAGGGTCAGAGGGGCGGAGGTCTTAGAGCCCATTCTCACCACCTGGCGTTGGTCCGACAGGAAGATCCAAGATCCAGGCCTCGGTCTCTGAGCTTGGTGTCGAGCCTAGAGGGGACAATGGTATTGAATGCTGAACTGCAGTCTAGGAACAGCCTCCTCACATGGGAGTTATTCTTGTCCAGGGGGGTGAGGGCGGTGTGGAGAGCAGTGGCAATGGCTTTCGTCAGTGGATCTGTTTTGCCGAGGCAAATTGGTGGGGGGTCCAGTTTGGGTGATAGTGTGTCACAGACCAACTCTTTGACCAGCTGCTCACAGCATTTGCTCACTTCGGAAGTCATCTTTTTTTTTTTTTTTTTTATCTGAGTGGGGCACTCCCACTCATATTTTTCATTTTATTGATAGATACGGTGAAGATTTAGGCAGGAAGGATGGGTGAGAGAGAGAGAGGAGGGATGACATGCAGGATATGTCCCCGGCCGGAATCGAACCGGGGACCCTGCGGTTAAACATGGTCAGCGCTTAACCCGCTACGCCACCTAAGCGCCCCAGGGCGATAGTCATCTTTCCACTATATTCCCGTTTGGCTGTCTTAATCACCCTGCGGAGGTCATAGCGGGCTGTCTTGTCATTAGTTATGTCCCCCGGATTTGAAGGCATGGTGCTGTGGTTTGTTGACATGCCCAAGTGTGTGTTTGCCTCGTCAGTGTGCATGCCAAGATTTGCTTTCCGAAACAGCCTTAGAATACTTTAACTTTAAAACCGAATACATTTCCGACTTTTATTCTGAAAAATGTAAATAAATGTCAACGTTGTTGAAAATCAATGACACACTCACACACACACACACACACACACACACACACCTTTTGAATAAATATTTGTTCCCAATTTATCAACTATTTAGAAGTACTGTTTTCTCTTTCTCTCTCTACCTCTCTTTATTCTAATCCATCTCTCTCACTATATTTGACTTCTTTCTCCTTCTTCCTCTAACTGTCTCTTTCTCTACATTGCTCCCTATCACACCTACTGTACTATGACTCACCTCCTCCTTCCCCTCCACTCCCCTCTCCACCTTTCCCCTCTGTCTCTCTCAGGCGGTGCATCTGTCACGCTGGCCTCTGCTCAGAGACTCTTCATACTACACCCTGTCCATAGCTGCTCTAATAGTGGTGAGTGGAGGTGGCCCAGTCCCAACTGTTCACCTATGTGTGCATGCATGCATGCCTGTCTGTCCGTCCGTCTGTCCGTCCGTCCCTCCGTCCATCTGTCTGTCTGTCTGTCTGACTGTCTGTCCGTCTGTCTGTCCATCCGTCTGTTTGTCCATCTGCCTGTCCGTCCGTCAGTATATTTTTAAGTAAGTATGCGAGAAAGTCAATGTTTGTGTGGCAGGTGGCTAAGATAGCATAGCACAGTGACTTGAATTACTGATTCCTATGAGCCAGTAAATGCTTAAGCAGGAAACTAGTTTAATATTATAATCCATGCTTCTTAGAATATGTTTGATGCGTGACATGGTTTGGAGTCCAGCCTGAGCCTAGAGGAAGATTGGTTCATTTGGAGTGTGTTGCCCTCTGCTGATAAGCAGGTGATACTACAGAGTAGATTCAGAATCAATGTGTAAAGGAAAAGTGCTCTGAATAATACGTGTTTGATATCATTCTCTGTCTCTGTTTCTTCACAACAGTTCATATATGATGAAAAGGTGTCATGGTAAGTAGGTGTTCTTATTTTACTAGTATTTATAGGACACATGTTGCTAACTATATCAGACAAGTACAATGTTAATAATGTGTTTCATATGGTGTTATACAGCTATCCAATATACAGTAGTATCTATTTGTGTGTGTGTGTGTGTGTGTGTGTGTGTGTGTGTGTGTGTGTGTGTGTGTGTGTGTGTGTGTGTGTGCGTGTGTGTGTGCTCATGTGTGTGTGTGTGTGTGTGTGTGTGTGTGTGTGCGTGTGCGCGTGTGCGTGTGCGTGTCTGTGTGTGCGTGTGTGTGTGTGTGTGTGCATGTGTCTGCGTGTGCGTGTCTGTGTGTGCGTGTGTGTGTGCTCGTGTGTGTGTGTGTGTGTGTATGTGCGTATGCGTGTCTTTTTTGTTTTAGGTGGGAGTCGCTAACGCTCGTTCTGATGTATTTCGGATACATTTTGATAATGAAGTAAGTTTGTGTCAAAAACCTTAAACATAAATATGAACATATGCAAATACACATGAATTTAGAGTTATGTGATAAACTGTGTACTGTGTAAAAGTGTTAACTTTTAACTGTGTTAAAGGATTGGTTCAGGATGTTTAACCATAATATGTATTCTACTTACAAACAGTTGATCAGTGGGTACATTTTGCTACTTGTCCATTCTGTCGTTCATATCGTCTCCGATAGCACTTTCCTCATGAGCGACAATGCTAGTGCAAGTAACTGGAGCACAAAGATAACCCAAATAAACTCTAGGCAAGGTAGGGATCAGCCTGAGACTGAAGCTCTGTATCGCTCTGCAACTGCTGTGCAGTGGGACACAGTCGTGCGTACTTCAGCAGAAAGTCATGGATTGAATGTTAATTTGACATCAATTTGTTTCTGTAAAAAATATCTAATTAGTATCGATGAACTGCCGCAGCTTTATTATTATTATTATTATTTATTTTTTTATTATTATTTCTTTCTGGAAGGGCTTTCACACCGGCAGTTCCGAACGCCGGAAACCTCCGAACGTTGGCGCTGTCTGGCGAACGAGCCCGCGTTCATACCAGTGTATCGTTCGCCAGACAGTGCCAACGTTCGGAGGTTTCCGAACGCGAACTGGCGTTCGGAACTGCCGGTGTGTAAGCCCTATGAGTGGGGCAGTCCCACTCATATTTTTCATTTTATTGACAGATACAATAGAGATTTAGACAGGAAGGATGGGTGAGAGAGAGAGGAGGGATGACATGCAGGATATGTCCCCGGCCGGAATCAAACCGGTGACCCTGCGTTTACATGGTCAACGCTTAACCCGCTACGCCACCTAAGGCGGCCAATTTATTATTAGTTTTAAGTGTCATGTGGAGTCTATTTGGATGCTTTTTGGACAGACTGAGCTTTGTGCACCAATCTACTTGCAGTAGGCACTCTGTATAAACGACAGCAGGGACAGGTTCCATCAATTAACAGCATTGCTGGTAAGTAGAATACATAGGTATGTTTTTTTTTTTAAATCCTTAACCAACCCTTTAAGTACCTAGATACATCCACAACACTGTTTTAACTCGCGTCAATACTTTTATTAGGTTAAACTCCTGCATCGTGCGTTTCCTGGAAAGGATAAAGAAGAAACAACCGACATATTTGGGGAATGGCACGTTGAGTAACCCAGAGTTGGACGACAACTGTGACGCAACTGCAGTGCTACTGAAGAAAGGTAGGAGCCGCCCACACTGTTCAGTCAGACAGGGCCGGTCCTAGGCATAGGCGAACTAGGCGGTCGCCTAGGGCGCCAAATGCCCCCCCCCCCAAAAAAAAAACTCTATGAATTTCATGTCTCTATGAAAATATGTCTCAGCCTACTGTCTATTTTTGTCTTGAAACCATTGTTGTCCATATTGTTACTGTTGAATGTGTGGGTGGTGATGAAGCAGTACTGGTGGCTTAATGTGGTGGTGGTGGGGGTGGCGCCCCTAAAATTTGGGGGGAGGGGGCATCAAATCATACTCTCGCCTAGGGCACCTAAATGCCTAGGACCGGCCCTGCAGTCAGAGCACACTCTCATTTAAGACACCTCACTGGTTAACTCACTTTCATTAACGTCCGTTCCCATGTGTCTCGTGCCTCTTTGCCTCCTTTAGCGACCTTCCACAGAAAGCCCTCAGTGTTGATGGTGGACGAGCTGCTGTCGGCGTACCCCCACCAGCTGTCCTTCTCTGAGGCCGGCCTGAGGATCATGATCACCAGCCACTTCTCTGCACGCACACGCCTTACTATGGCCTCCCGCATGCTCATCACTGAGGTAACACACACACACACACACACATTAACACAGATACATGTACTTAGGTAAAGCCGTCTTATGACATAACATACCTACTCTTTTTGTGTGTGTGTGTGTGTGTGTGTTGTATCTGTGTTGTATCTGTCTGTCTGTCTGTTTATGTGTGTGTCTTACAGAGACAGCGTCTGATCAACACCCGGCTATCCACTAACGGAGACTCCGAGGTCACAGTGAGAGTTGAGGGCAGGCGAGGCCTGGAGAACGGACTGGAGAACGGACTGGGCGGAACCGAGAGGGGGACCAATGGCCGCCACGCACGCCACGGAGACGACTCCAGGGGAGGGGAGGTGGAGGCAGGCAACAAGACGGAAAACGAGAACGAGGACAATGAGAATAATGAAAATGATGAGGAAGAGGAGGAGGAGGAAGATGGAGAGGGACCTTTTGTGCCTTTTCACGCACCAGGCACGGCATTTTCCTCTTCCCTTTCAATCCCAAATCAACCCAGAGTCCCTACCCCCCGTAATCACTTATGTCATCATTAAAGCATCATGACATTCGCATGGAAATGACTTTTGAAGCCTCTATGTACAACCTGGCATTATGAAATCAAACGTTCCACAGTCGTTTTTTTCCTCATAATCCCTACTTTATTTGATGTAGTTTATGTTGCCAAATGAAAAGATAGATAGTTAAATAAATCACGGTATTATTTGTCTCTTCTACCCGCTACCCCTGTCCCTTTCACCCTCTCTCTCTCTCTCTCTCTCTCTCTCTCTCTCTCTCTCTCTCTCTCTCTCTCTCTCTCTCTCTCTCTCTCTCTCTCTCGCCCTTTCTCTCTCTTTTGCCCTTTGTCTTTCTCTCGCTCTTCCCTTCTCTCACCCTCTCCTCCTACACATCTCTGCTGTCCTAGCCGGGGTGTGTAACAAGATCAAGTGGCTGTTGGTCTGGCCCTTATGTCTGTTGCTGTTCTTCACCATACCTAACTGTGCGACGCCACGCTGGGAGAGGTGGTTCATGGTCTCCTTTGTCAGCTCCACTCTCTGGATCGCAGGCTTCTCCTACATCATGGTCTGGATGGTGAGGACACACGCCGTTTTTCACATCTACTTGACATTCCTTTTTTTTTTTGTAATCAATTATTTATTACAAAACAGTACACATGAAAAACTCACAATTATCACACCAAACAAAATAAGTGTCTGTCCTGACTTTTTTTCTTTATCTTTTTACACTATAAACACACAAGTAACCCCTCCCCCCATGGCGATAACATCCCTTCCACCACCCCCCCAACCCCCCATAGTTCTTCATTACACTATATTTGGTCATAAAATCATAACAGTACAATATTCACAGGTTACATCCACATACAACAACATCTACTTGACATTCCTGATAATGGGATTGTCTTTATGTTTTATTGGCATTATTCCAATCTTACCAAAGCGATACACACTGATATTTCTGTCTCTCTTTCTCAGGTCACAGTGATTGGGTATACTCTAGGGGTCCCTGATGTTATCATGGGCATCACCTTCCTGGCGGCTGGCACCAGTGTCCCTGACTGCATGGCCAGTCTTATAGTTGCACGGCAAGGTGAGGACACACTCACACATACACACACACACGGCTGTGGCCATGCAGGAGGTAGAGCTGCCGTCTAATGATCGCAAGGTTGTCAGGTTGTCAGACCGGCGGTTCGAGCCCCGGCTGGCCACATGTCGAAGTGTCCTTGGGCAAGACACTGAACCCCAAATTACTCCCAGTGAGCGGGCTGGCGCCTTGCATGGTAGCGGTTGGTGTGTGAATGGGTGAATGAGAGGCCGTTGTAAAGCGCTTTGGATAAAGGCGCTATATAAGTGCAGTCCATACACACACACACACACACACACACACACACACACACACACACACCAGTGCTGACCATGCTCTATACAGGGGGCTCTTTGACAAGAATAAAGTCTCTGTGTAAGGATACAACCCCTGGTCCTGATTATTAGTTGGTATAGGGCTAGGCTGGGGCAAATACCTGTAGCTACCTCTCTCCTCTGATGTTACATGGCCAACAGATGAGATAGAGGGAAGAGAAGGTAAGGGAGGAGTAGGGAAAGAGAGGAAGCACACGCTATGTCTTCTGTGCATGGTTTGTTTCTGTTTCATTCGTTATTTGCGGTGGACCTGAATACTTCTGCCAACAGAAATCTGTTGCTGATGTTAACCCATCTCTCCCCTCTTCCCTCCCGTGTCCGTGTCTGTCCCAGGTCTGGGGGACATGGCCGTCTCTAACTCCATCGGCAGTAATGTGTTTGATGTCCTTGTGGGGCTGGGCCTGCCATGGGCACTGCAGACCCTAGCCGTCGACCACGGCTCCTACGTAAGTAGCATACACCACCTCCCCCCACTCTGTTCCTACGTAAGTAGCATACACCACCTCCCCCCACTCTGTTCCTACGTAAGTAGCATACACCACCTCCCCCCCACTCTGTTCCTGTAAGTGACGTAGGCATTTGAGTATGTGAAATTATTTAGCGCCTAAACAAAGCATATTTCTTCCAGCTTGACATGACAGAGAGGTTCTTCTTAACAGTGGAAAAACATTGAGAAGTAGCTGCTGTCAGCCAAGAGAAATACAACCCTGAATACGGCACCTGTAGCCCAGTTGTGCCATAAACCTCTCTTGATCAAACACACATGTGAGGGTGTTGAGAACGTAAAGGATTGCCTATAACAAACTGCTCCCCAGAGCAAACAAGCTCGGTTGTCTACTATTGGTTGTATGATTGTTTGATTGGTGCAAGTTTTGACAGTGTGAGAGATAAACTGTCTTCTGAGGTTTAGTCCTGAGATAGTAGAAGATCTGCTAAATTAGTGCAACGTTTGAGGGTAATAAATATGACAGATCAAACGAAAAGGAATTTATGAGATTGAACCTGTTCAGGACCATGTCCGCACGGACAAATAGACTGAAGCTCAGCTTCTACCCTAGGGCCATTCAGGCCCTGAACACAGCAAAGACCTAGGTTCTAGGCCCTGGACAATCTAGACAACTTGATGGCAGCTACTAGATTGTAAACATAAGTGCAATATTGAAATACAACTGTGAACATTTCAAACCTGCAAACTGCGACACTTTAAATGAATGTGCAATAATACTATGTGCAATATGACAACCCTTGTGTACATAAGGTTCAGATATAGGAAAAGTTAGGATATTTATAGCATAGCATAGAGTACAGAACAGTGTTTTATTGTATAGTATAGTAGTATAGTATAGTAGATAGTGTAGCCTTTATTTATGTAAACCAGCTCTTTTCCCTTTTTTATTTTACCCTTGGCCCTCTTGTTTTTAGTCTTTTTCCAAGCACCAGGGGAGCCCCCCCTCCTAAATTTCGTTGTATGGTACCTGTACTGTATTAATGACAATAAAGACCATTCATTCATCATCTATTTTTTCAGACAGCACATTCAAAAAGGCATTTGAATACAACAATTATAATCTCGATGCAAGATGTTTTTTTTTTAAGAAGGCAGCTTAGTTATACAGCACCTGAAAAATATAGTATTATTTTGACCGTATCATAATTCGATGAGATCAAAACAGGAAGGCGATGCTGTTTGTGTATACTGAATATTTGACACTCGTGGCAAACGAGCAACTTTCTAGCTTCAAACGTTACAAAATAATTTCTCTCATGGATTATTTTATTATCATTGACATTAACATTACATTTACTATTATTATGTGAAGCGCATTGAGTTGCATCTTGTAAGAAATGCGCTATACAAATACAATTTGATTTGATTTGATTTGGCATTTGGCAGACGCCTTATTCCAAAGCGACTTATAATCGATACATTTGACAAAGTTTCATGGCTTAGCTTTGTTTTGCCAATAAGTAGATATTTTTGTTTCCACTGGAAACACTTAAAGTGCAAACACTTAAAAGTATTTTTAAAATCAGGTTTATGAGAAATCATATAAAAAAAAATGTTTTTATTACCGGGCATGTGACACATAGGCGACACATGATTGGTTGAAATCTCATGCTACGAACACACACACACACACACACACACACACACACACACATTTTAATCATTTATTTCTGTCCACATAGAAACAAGTATACAAGGACACAAATACTGAAGGCACAGATGGGATGCATTCACAAACAGACATGGACAATGTCTTTCACATACAACAGGACAAGACTCACGGGTACAAGTAACAGCGTCTCCGCCATATTTGGCGGCTGCCAATAATCGCAGAGACAGAGCAATACTTGCTGAGCCTTTTTGCTTCTCCCTTGGACATTCCCAGTAGACGTAGTCCTCTGACAACCAATCTGTGCACATGTCCAAGACTGCCAAATATAAAGACTAATAGCGTACACCTATAGCCTAGCTCTGAGATGGTGTCTACAAGCTGCTGGTATTTCATGACCTTAGTCATGAAGGCTTCCTCTAGGCTTATATCAAAGGTGCACGCTACCTCTAATACAGACACCTCTCTGGACTCTTCATTAACAACAACAACATCTGGTGTGTTAGCAGACACACCCACACACACACACACACACCCACGTCACGTCACGTATAGAAGCGGCTGCACTGCTTAAAAACTGAAAAGCCTTTTCAGTTCTCTTTCTGTTTCTTCTTCTCTTAGATCAAACTAAACAGTAAAGGCCTCATCTTCTCTGTGGGACTCCTATTGGCGTCTGTGTTCCTCACGGTGAGTCCACATTATTTATTCTCCTTCCAAAAGTCCTCAGAATCTCCGTTTCTCACATTACTGTGCACCATATAAAAATGAAAGATCAATATCTTATGTTAAATGTGATATTTATATAACCATAAGTCGGAATTGGCTGGCCCACCATTCCAATTAAACCATGTGGGAAAACGTGGCATTGCGCACAGTAAAAGTAACCAGGGAGACAGTTATAGCCTTTATTCATTGTCTATAAGTCTTGTTTGACTGTGTATGTACTTAATAATGAAGTTGAACTATTCTACCCTCCCCCCTCTCTCAGGTTCTGGGAATACATCTGAACAAGTGGAAGCTCGACCGACGTCTGGGTCTGATGTGCCTCTTCACGTACTCCGTCTTTCTCTGCTTCTCCATCCTTATCGAATACAACATCTTCACCTTTGTCAATCTGCCCACCTGTCGAGACCGCTGAGAACGGACAGCTATCCCTCAACGTCCTCTTCCTCTTCCCCCTTTTTCCCACTTCAGGGAACCACTCGATTTGGGAGTCCTCTATCTTCAGCTTTTACAGATAATTTTTTTTTTACTTAAACGTTTTTTTTGTTTTTTATTTATTCTTTTCTTTATGGTATAGGTGCAATATGGAGCAACCCTAGTGTATATTCATGTGTGTGGTTGATGTCAAGAGAAGAGATTAATGGGCACACACTCACTCTCACACACACACACACACACGCACACACGTACGGACACACTTACGCACACATGACCGCAAACTGACTGTTGAAAAGCTCTCACAAAAGACAGGACTGGTGAACAAAGCTATGTTTGTCAACTACTGCCTGCTTCGATGTGAAGGTTGTTTGTGTTTTTCCATTTTGGAGTTTGTAGAAACTGCATTATATTGTGCAGTATGATCTTGGTGATGTTTTATGACGAGGTTTCTTTATTAAGCTGCTAACCCTCTGGTCTGATGAGAATTGATAATCTACTGGAATGTTATTGTTCTAAGCTAGGATTCTTAGTGTTGGTATAATGGTACTGCGTTCATGGGTAGAGATAATTTTTAAGAGGTGGAAGTTACAGGTGAAATGGTGTAAATATTTGTTGAAGATGTGGTTGAACAGGGCCATGACATTTTCCTGTCAGGTCATGTGGTCTGGAAAAACTCCAGGCTCTAAACATGACACTCCTCTTTATTACCAGGACATTACCATTCACCCACTGTAAACAGAACATTGTCCTGTCCTAACCTGGGGTGAGATGGAGAGAGGTTGTGAGGGACAACGATGAGTTAAAAACAATTCCAACATCATCTCATCCTCCTGCCTTTCTAACTCTGCAAGCGTAATTCAATTAACCTGCATTGAAATGTGAGCACAGTAGAATAGTTTGTATAGAAAATGACACTGCAGAAACATTGGGCAGATTTGATTGAATCAGCTGGTCAGAATGGATGTAGGTCTATTGTAAAATGTTTCTGTAAGGTATTTTGGTTTAATTTATCAGTAGCTCTCCTAGATATGAGGGTATTGAGAGTTGCAGATTTTATTAGATCTACTTTTTACGGGTACCCTGACAGATATTTTCTTTATTATTTATTGAATGTTATTAATGCATTTTTTCCCTCCCTAAATCCATACCATCCCAACATTGGTCCTACTTTCAATCTCATATTATATAAGGCCCTATTTTTTCTTTTGCAAATCAGTCCCAAGAAGTGAGCAAAGTTGCCCAAAATAACCATAGAATTTCAAATAGATGGGTGTGACATAATCCAATTGGGAGTTTTGAATACTGCAGCTACCGATTGCGTAGCATGGAATACATGTTCACGCTGTGACACAATTAGACTGAATCTGCACTGTATTTGTCCAAGGTGTGAAACTTTACCGTTACCTGTTGTTTCTGTACATGCTGATTATTAGGACAGTGTCCTTGAAATGAAGCCGGTTTTGATGAAACAGCTGGTTTACCAACTCATTGGACATCCTCAACATCCTCAACTTTATTTATAGAAGAAAACACATCAGTCGTCGTGTAAAAGCCTGACCAAACCTAGGACTTGTCGGGGGCAGAAATGTTCTGTTTTGGGCTGAGTACAGTACAGCGACACTATGTCTCCCAGTCTACCACTGAGACTATTTACCACTGAGACTGGGTCAGATTCTATGGAAGGCTACATTTGGAGAACTGGTTTTCCACACCTGCATCTCAAGAGAAAGGTATCTGCTGCTACCCATCGGCTCCTCTAGAAACTACAGAACAATTTTGGACTCAGATTACCTTTCCCTTGAGGAAATGTTTACAAAATGTGTAGATGGAATTTGCCAGGACAGCAAAGCGAATACAATATAGTATTCCTGTCTTTAGGATGGCTTTCCTGTTCCTGCCAGCACAAAAGGAAATGACATGTTTATGTATTCTGATGAGTAGTCTACTCATGGTGTTATTGTTGGTGTCTTAGGGATAGAGATGCAATTTAATAAGGCATCAGAACTTGTACCCGACCAGATATTTTTTTTGTTTGGACTGCAACATATTTTCATCATAATAATCATATGTTTTTGTAATGCACAATGTTTGGATTAGTCCAGACAGTAGGTTGTGGTGCACATACATTATTGCTAGTTTGATGATACGACAAACATAGTTTCTCAAGCTTGAGGGGAGACTGATTATTTCGCTCAACAAGAAAAGCACTGTTTTACATCACAGTAATATTACCCCTTTTGTTAAATTGTTAAATCTTGTTAAATACGCAAGATACTGCAATCACACACACACTATCTGTTAAATCTTTCTGTTTTTAGAAAGTGAACCATCAAAATGATTACACATTTCATGTTGTAGATGAATTTTTACAAATTCAAAGTGACACTTTATTTCCTGGAAACTCACCGTAGATGACTGTGAATTGGGGACCCATTTAATTTTATGGACCAATAGCAAAACCAAGTCAAATACACAAATCTGTGCATTACAAATATTATGATGATATTATGATTGCGATTCCTTTGAGAGGGTGTTTATGGTTTGATTGTAATTTATTTATGTGTGTTGGAGATGAGTAGACAGGGCACATCTCTGTAAAATCACAAGAAAACAGGGTTTATGTTGTCAAATTATTTATAATGCAATAATTATGAGCTTTACAATGTAAATATTTTGCTTCATATTTTTTTATGATTGAAAGTATATCTTGCAGATTTCAAAGATGGTTCCATCATACAGATATTAGCATATTTCCCTCTGTATCTTGAGGACAATAGCTTAATTTTACAGTAAAGGCTCGCTCGTGTCTGCCTTTTCTGAAAGACTGTCAACTCTTTTTCCATTGCTTGTTTGGCCAAAGTAAATATTCAGATAACACTTTACTTTAAGCATCATATAAAGTGCTACATTACCTTCTAAAAGTCATAGCAACAAATAGATGGAATAGGTAACAAGAGGCCATGATATTTTGTGAAAATTCTGTGTTACAGCTTAGCGGCCCACCTTGTACCTTGTTTCTTTATCATACAGTTTCATAAAGCTCTACGACTACTACTGTCTACAACGTACTATGAATAGGTTTAGTAAGAAAGAAGACACTTTATTTAAACACTTTAGAAGGTGCTTCGAGTAAACGTTTTACAGTCTGAGAACATTCCTTGAGTGACATTTCATCTTTATGAAACGTCACCATTTCACCGAATAATTGTGTAGCCATCAATAATAAAGTAAACAATATGGTTGGATGTCATTTTGTTCCACAAGCAGGTATTATACAACCATGTGCTTGAAATTGACCAAACTAACTGTCATAGTGAGCTGTCTTGAAGAAGGCATATTTGAATAATTTGTGATATTCACATGGTGATATATTGCTGATGTACATAGATATTACATACATGTAAATGTATCTATATATTTTTTTGTCTTAATATGTATATCTGTTGATATATTTTCATAGATATGAGATCCCCTTGTTCATCCCCAAAGTCTATTGTTTTTGTTGTGTTTGAGATTTCTATGATATCACCATATCCCTTGTTAATTTGTGCATGGATATATTTTAATATAATACATTATTTATGGTAATTCCAATGTAATTTGAAACATGATGATATTATATGACATGATATAAGATGGCACTGGACTCAGTTGTTGAACTGGACTTCCTAGGACTGTATGAAGTTGGGTGATAGGGTACAAACGTTTATTGAGGTACGGAGATTTAATCAGAATGGTTTACTTTATGTTCTGATGTTTTAGATGTAATTTAGAAATAATTTTGCTACTTGAGCATGAATAAAGTCATTGTTGCTATGGTAACGCATCAGTCTCATGTGTTGGCATTCTATCCACATTTCTTCAACCAAATCTACTCACACAGTTTAGTGGAGCCTTTGCATAATTAGTGTATTCATGGATAAATGGACTGACTTATATAGCACCTTATTCCAAAGCGCTTTACAATGGCCTCTCATTCACCCATTCACACACCAACGGCGGCAAGCTACCATGCAAGGTGCTGGCCGGCTCATTGGGAGTACTTTGGGGTTCAGTGCCCAAGGACACCTCGGCATGTGGCCAGCCTGGGTTCGAACTGCCGATCTGACGACCTTACAATCATTAGACACCAGCTCGACCTCCTGCTCCACCTCCGCCCCTTATGGCAATATTTATATATGCAATTTATATGACGCTTTTATCGAAAGTGACTTACATTACAGTGAGTGCATACATTTTTCAGTATACATGGTCCCAGCGGGAATCAAAACCCCAAACCTAAGTGTTCTTAGTGCCATGCTCTACCAACTGAGCCACACAAAAAAGGTCTCACTCACACACACTCACACTCACACTCACACTCACACTCACACTCACACTCTCACACACACACACACACACACACACACACACACACAAATCCAGCCTATCATATTTTTATGTTTCTGGATACACATGTCCCATCTCTTATGTAGCTCTACAGAGACAATGTGCAGACATTTGTGTTACCAACAACCTTCACAAGTACTACTGCCACTGCATTAAAAAGCTATTGAAGAATACTTCAAGCAAACATTGTTGATTTTAAGCTCCTCTGTGGCTCAGTTGGTAGAGCATGTGAGTGAACACGCCCCTTTCAGGAAGTGATAGTGTGAGGAAGACTGAGAGCACACGGTGGAGAAATCAAATGGAATATATTATTGTTTTGAAGATAAATCAAGTTACTATTATTTATTTTTTTACAATTATGAAATATGTTTTTATTCAAATATAGATGTCATATAGGCTACATTGAAAAAAAGCATTTCAAGCAGATCAACATTTAACAACAGATGAAGAGAATGAATACAACATAGAGATAAAAGTGTTATTACTGTAACTGTCTATCTATAGTGGGATAATGCACTCTATTTCGGGCTAAACTGAGCAGTGTAGCCGGCGTCCTGGTTCCTCCAGCAACTGGACACTTCCATAAATAACAAAAAATATGTAGCCTATAATGTCCCCATAGTTTCTTTATTTTTTTTCATCAGACATGGTTGGGTTTGTTTTGGACAAATCATGCCCGTCAGCTCAAGAGACCTGTCACGTGTCTTTGTGATGTCATACTGTATTATTATATTATTTTACAATTATCTTTATTACATTCTATTAATGTTTTATTCATATTTTATCAGTTCTCTTTTACCCTTCTAATTCCTACTTAGTTCCATAACTGCTTATGTTACCAGTGAAGACAAGAGCAGGTGATCTCCAATTGATGCGGGTTTTATTGTGTGGCTCTGTGCGTACAGACAGACGCAAAATGAGAGAAAATCATTCCCCTTAGGGAGGGGGGAGTGGAGGGAGTGGAGGGGGGGTGAGGAAGGCACCCTTACCCCCTCCGTCCACTCTCCCCTCCATAAGGGGAATGATTTAAAGTAACACCGCCTGCCGAGCCCAGCCTAGAGGCTCGGTCCTAGCGCCTCCTCCGGCCTCCCCTCCTCCTCCTCCGGCTAACCCTGGTTAGGTTAGGTTAGGTTACAGGGCTTGACATTAAGCTTTTTCAGGTACCGTACTTGTCCTTCGGACAAGTGAACTTATCTTTTACTTGTCAGAGAGCTCAAGTTACTTGTCCAAATCCAAAGATTTAGAAAAAGCAATAATATGAATAATAATATATTATACTCTCACCGGCCACTTCATTAGGTACACCTTTTCAACTGCTTGTTAACGCAAATATCTAATCATACATTTTGTCTACAAATATCTAATCATACATTTTGAAACCTAAGCAGTGGACTCATCTCTTTGCATTCTGAGTAAGTAAGACTACTTCTACTTAACCTGGACTACTTATAGTGGATACCTGTGTTGTTTAAGGCGATAATAGCCAGAAGGTTTTTCCTTCTATCAGTGGCCCCGGGCCCGAGCTAGAGTACTCTTCCTGCAACGAATGGTGGACTGCTGATTCACATGCTTAGTATTCAAATGTATTGATTGTAAGTCGCTTTGGAATAAGGCGTCTGCTAAATGCCAAAAATGTAAATGTAATCAGCCAATCATGTGGCAGCAACTCAATGCATTTAGGCATGTAGACATGGTCAAGACGATCTGCTGAAGTTCAAACCAGCATCAGAATGGGAAATAAAGGTGATTTAAGTGACTTTGAACCTGGCATGGTTGTTGGTGCCAGACGGGCTGTTGCGTGATATTATAGTGTCAATATGGACCAAAATCTCTGAGGAATGTTTCCAGCACCTTGTTGAATCTCATAAGGCAGTTCTGAAGGCAAAAGAGGGGGTCCAACCCCAAGGTGTGCCTAATGAAGTGGCCAGTGAGTGTATGTGTATGCAAATAAATAACACATTTGACTACTATTGATTTGATAATGATGTATCCTTAATTTTCAAATGTATTCAATATTTTGTAATTATTTAAAAACGTAACCAAACCTAAAATATACGATCGCATCGAACTACATGAAAATAAGCGGCATTGAGAAGAAGCGAATACGCGTTCACGTGAATGGCACTAGTGACAGGAGACCTACAACACTATGGCTGCGTTCGTAAACTCGCTCTGGAATCTGATCAGCACTCATGGAATGCCTTTTGTCCAATCACGTCTTTATGACGTTGAACGCAGTGTGCGCTCTGGCGCTCTGAGCGAATTTACGAACTATGACGATAACGAACTACGAGAGACTGAAATAGCGAGAATAAGGCGCGGCATCGCTTTGCTTGCTATTTTTTTTTACTATTCACATCGGAAGGAGGAATTCATGTTTGCAGATATTAATTGATTTTTGTTTTTGTTTTGACTTGTCCATCGGACAACTGCAGGAGGAAGTCCACTTGTCCGAACATAAAATGTACTTGTCCCGGACAAGTCAGGTCAGGTCAGGTCAGGTCAGGTCTAACCCTGGGGCGCCGGCGGCGACGGACGGGGCGGGAGGTTCTGCGAGCTGGTCTGCGGGGCATGATGGTGGTAAGGGGAGTGACTGAACAACGGAGAACCTCCGGTATTTATGTAGTTTTCGCCCCGTGACGTCACGCTCATCACTGTGACGCAATCGGCCCCTTTAAAAAAAAAAAAGCTTTGATGTCTGTCACAACAGAGATGACTTCACAACAGAGTTGACGGGTTGTTGCTGGGATTTCACATTTGGGTATTTTCTCCCGACAAATATAAAAAAATAAAAATATATATATTTGAGTTGAATAGGGTGATATTCTGGGCCAGATGCTAACTAGTTGTGATATCACGTGGTCTGGCCGTTATCGGGCTGGTCCGAATTCGTCCAGGTCCGTCGGTGCTTGCTGGGTAGAGACATCCTTATGGCACTGAACATTTTCAGAGGCAATACAGATGATATATATAGTAAAAAATAAAATACATGCCATCGCCTGGACCGGCGTTAACAGCTACAGATCACCCAAGGCAGAGAGTAGGCTACGGTCAGCCACACACGGCGTATTTATTAGTTGAAATAAAGTTCAGGTAGTCTAACTGAAAACCTCCCCCGTCTGGAGGGGGGAAAAAAAGGGAAATCCACAAAATAGATATTATTCAAATAGTCCAACTGAAAACTGCCCTCGTCTTGGGGGGGAAACAGGATAATCTACAACACAGGTACGTCCTGGGAAAGAGAAGTATATTCCAGGCTTTAGAGTGTGCCACTCCGGGCTGGGGCCAGTGGGAGAGGAGAGGGATCCAGCAGGTACCCCTCGTATCTGGATCTAGGGCTCCGTCTCCCGCTGCTGAGAGAGAGAGAGAGAGAGAGAGAGAGAGAGACACGGGTCAGTGCATTGTAGACTTCTCTGTATTGTGAGTTTAGAATGAGAAGGTTCTATCTCCGTTTAGAATGAGAAGGTTCTATCTCCGTTTAGAATGAGAAGGTTCTATCTCCGTTTAGAATGAGAAGGTTCTATCTCCGTTTAGAATGAGAAGGTTCTATCTCCGTTTAGAATGAGAAGGTTCTATCTCCGTTTAGAATGATAAGGTTCTATCTCCGTTTAGAATGATAAGGTTCTATCTCCGTTTAGAATGATATGGTTCTATCTCCGTTTAGGGTAGTTCAGAGATATTGAGCGTCAACGTTTTTACATTCCATTATATTTTGTGAGATGGAACCTTTGTATTTTATGAATTACTAACTCAAAAATGTCAACATTTTAAAAATAACACCACACAGGCATTAATAAACACCTAATGGATCAGATTATGTAAAAAACTCAATTTTGACAAATTGAGATAGAACCTTATAATTCAAAAATCACGGTATGCCGGCGCTCACCCACTCACTGTCTGTACTGACGACTCGATCCCCTCTGCCGTCGGCTGGGTACAGTGCCCCTTTCACCCCGCTCCTCCGATCCACCCAGGTGCGCCGCCGAGTCGGACTGATCGGGTAGTGATTCCATCCCACCGCGGCACCTGTGTGAATGGGAGATATATTGTGCGTCCCGTACCTCTCCCAAGGGCCGCCGTGGTCGCTGTCCATGGTCCTTACGCCTAAAACACACCACCTTACCTTACCTGTGCGTGGCAGAACTTTTGCTGGACTTTTTTACTGCATTGTTCTACAGGTTTTCAGAGGTGTGCTTATCAACAACTATCTAATTTACATTAGAATCCCAGCAAGCACCGACGGACCTACCTGGACGAATTCGGACCAGCCCGATAACGG
Organism: Nansenia antarctica; assembly: GCF_963989245.1. Lineage (NCBI taxonomy): Eukaryota > Metazoa > Chordata > Actinopteri > Argentiniformes > Microstomatidae > Nansenia > Nansenia antarctica. The sequence continues at coordinate 15,020,269 of NC_137692.1, read as the reverse complement.
CCAGACCACGTGATATCACAACTAGTTAGTATCTGGCCCAGAATATCACCCTATTTCAACTAAAATATGTTTTATTTTTTTTTATATTTGTCGGGAGAAAATACCCAATTGTGAAACCCCAGCAACAACCCGTCAACTCTGTTGTGACAGACATCAAAGTGGTTTTGATATAACGGGCCGATTGCATCACAGTGATGAGCGTGACGTCACGGGGCGAAAACGACATAAATACCGGAGGTTCTCCGTTGTTCAGACACTCCCCTTACCACCATCATGCCCCGCAGACCAGCTCGCAGAAACTCCCGCCCCGTCCGTCGCCGCCGGCGCCCCAGGGTTAGACCTAACCTAACCTAACCTAACCTAACCAGGGTTAGCCGGAGGAGGAGGAGGGGAGGCCGGAGGAGGCAGTAGGACGGAGCCAGTAGGCAGGGCTCGGCAGGCGGTGTTACTTTAAATCATTCATCCCTTATGGAGGGGAGAGTGGACGGAGGGGGTAAGGGTGCCTTCCTCACCCTCCCTCACCCCTCCCTAAGGGGAATGATTTTCTCTCATTTTGCGTGTCTGTCTGTCTGGACACACAGAGCCACACAATAAAACCCAATTGGAGATCACCTGCTCTTGTCTTCACTGGTAACATAGGCTAAGCAGTTATGGAACTAAGTAGGAATTAGAAGGGTAAAAGAGAACTGATAAAATATGAATAAAACATTAATAGAATGTAATAAAGATAATTTTAAAATAATATAATAATACATGATGACATCAGAAAGACATGTGACAGGTATCCTGAGCATGATTTGTCCAAAACAAACCCAACCAATTGTAACTCTGTCAATGACAATAAAGTTAAATCTAATCTAATGTAATCTAATCTAAATGAAAGAGCGGATGAATAGATGAGAGAGGAAGTACGAAACAATTAGGAGGTTATTCTGTGTGGGTTATACTGTTAGTCGAATGTATCGATTGCAAGTCGCTTTGGAATAAGTGAGCAATTTTACGTTGATTAGACGTCTAAACAACGTTTAAATGGCCCGTAGACGTCTAGGCCAAATGGAGGCTAAATATAGGCCAAATTGGAAATTTAAAAAACGTCTATGTTTAGACGTTGAAATGCCGTCGAAACATAGACGTTGTTTCCCTTTCTATGTTTGAAATGAAATGAAATTATGTTATACATGAAGTCAACCTGCGTCTTTGTTCATGCATTTAAATACCTGTCCATCATCTTGTTTGTGCAGTCCCTTGCACTTTTCCCTCCGATGCTCATCATCACGGAGGTCTGTGTGGATTTTTTTTTAAAAATCATGTACAAATCATGTACAATCATTTCAACCCTTTGAAGTTTAAATATTTTATCTCCATTGAACTCATTTTCAGGTGTATTATACATTGAACTAATTTTCGTGTATATGACATTTTTGGGGGTTTAAATTTGTCTGTAAATGTTTTGCTCGGTAAATGCAGCCGTAAACTTTTATTTTAAATTATCACCATGCTTTGTCGGAAATTTGCCTTCTTCAGCTCCTCCTCCTGCTCTGTGAATTCTGTTTCCGTCTCCAGCTGTCGCAGTGAAAATGTTTGCCCTGGCTCTTTCCTCCTCACCTCGTCCAAAATTTCGAGGAGTAGGCCCACAACTGTCCTCTGGAATGCTGATGTAAATCACAATGTAATAAGTTAAATAAAGTGAAAACATTCCGTGCTTAAGCAAACCGCAAAGATCTCACAACTATAACCATTTCTGACTGAGGCAATGGAAGGAGCTTCTTCTTTTGTATTTTCACATACTTAACAGGACTGAAGTCAAATAACATGAAATGTTACTAGCTTCAATTGGAATTCTTACTTTTTTCTGAGAGTGGGTATTTGTCTTTAGGTCCTGTTGAGATAGAGAGCATACGAACAAGTTTGCTAAATCAGTTTGGAGCAGAAGAAAAAAATCACAAACATGCAGATAATCGTGAGATGCATTTGAATACATACGTTTAGGGGGAGTCAGGCTTTTCTGGCGTGTACCTGAAACAAGCAAGTATATTTTATTAAAACTCTGAAGGGTCACTTTTGGCTTCAACTGGTGCAACTGTAACTCAAGACTGTACAGGGGGTCGGCCAATAATCGCAGGGTCCAATCCTGGCTCCTCCTCTCCTCATGTCGAAGTGTTCTTTGGCACGGCTCTCTAGTGAGCAGGCTAGCACCATGCATGGCAGCTACCGCCATTGTTGAGTGAATGTGAGTGAATGGGTGAATGGTAGGCCATTGTAAAGCACTCTAGATAAAAGTGTTAAATAGGTGCAGGTCATTTACCATTTGTCAGATCACAACCAAATATATCTAGGACATGCTATGACAACTGTTGACAATGTGAATTGAAAACGAACCTTTAGGAGTCCTGGTCTGTGCTGGTGGAGAGTAAATGAGGGCCCTGGACCTTGATTTTTGACTCAGCCTTCTATGGGTCAAGCCTGAAACATAGAATCATTTGTATTCAACTTCAATGGGTTGCTTTTGACTTCATCTGTGTCAAAACAACAACAACAACAACATGTAGGACATGGTGTGACAACGTGATTTGAACACGAACCTCTAGGAGTCCTGGTCTGTGCTGGTGGAGAGTGAATGATGGCCCTGGACTTTGATTTTTTACTCAGCCTTCTATTGGACAAGCCTGAAACATAGAATCATGTGTATTCAACTTCAATGGGTTGCTTGTGACTTCATCTGTGTCAAAACAACAAGAACAACAACAACATGTAGGACATGGTGTGACAACGTGATTTGAAAACGAACCTCTAGGAGTCCTGGTCTGTGCTGGTGGAGAGTGAAAGAGGGCCCTGGACCTACGTGTGTCCCCCCCCTCCTCCTGCTGTGGCACATTCTCTTCAGATGGCTCTTCATCACTGCTTGATGCTACGGCAGCATCCAATCTAGCCCTTTTTCGTTTCCAGTCCCTTGTGTAGTTGGAAGCCATGTTTATTTGTGGTGTGTAAGTAACCAGCTGAGAAACTGGAAAAGAAACCAGAAGTTCGTAAGTTCTCTAATTACACAATACACAGCACCATTAGAACTGCACATGAGCAGTATTGCAGTTTGATATTGATGATTGAAATGGAGACTATTTACAAAGGATGAGTCAGGTCATAAATTCATACAGAAAAATTCCAGTTAAATCAATAACTAGGGGTGTAACGGATCACCAAACTCACGGATCGGATCGTGTCACGGATTTAGAGTCACGGATCGGATCATTTTCGGATCAACACAAAACATTTTATCTTTTTATAAAAACTACTTTTTCCTTGAACATCACTGCTGCAATCTGGTTGCCAAGTGAAACCTAACTTTACCTAAATAATAAAGTGAAATCCTTTAAACATGGTATACAAAATTTAAAAAGCAAATAAAGCAAAGCAGCCTCAAGTTTATAACTTCATATTCATTTTCAAAAAGATGATGTCCACATTGTCTGGGGAGAGGGTAGATCTATTTGCAGTCACTATGTCTCCTGCTGTGGAGAATAATCTCTCGCTAGGAACTGAAGTAGCAGGCACAGCCAGGTAGCGTGGCTCAAGCACGTTGACCATATTTTGAAACCCTCTGTTCTCCACAACGGAGTATGGCCTCATGTCTGTCGCGATAAACTTCCCAATGGAATTTGTAATGGCTTTAGCACGGTTTGAGTCTGCAGGAATGGGTTGTTTAAATGACATTTGGAGAAGTTGTTGTTGAGCTACCTTTTTCTTGCTCCCCGGTCAACACACCAGGGTGATGTCGAGTCAGTGAGTACGTCACAGATTTTTTTTTTTTTTCTTTTCTCGCGCAGGGCTCAGGGTATCAGGTTGCACACAGCTTCATGGCAACTCTACGTCGTGATTTACAAGAGACATTAACTAATATTAAGTCATGTTATTACTTGATTACATTTTGCTATTGTTCCGCAGGTACACATGCGTTCCGAACTGTGGAGGGTGGATTATCCGTGATCCGTTACACCCCTATCAATAACCCTTAAAATCAATAACTTAACATTTTAAAAAAAACTGAAATTAAATGCCCACAATGAATCTCACAACCACAAATGTTACACATACCATTGTAAAATATATATTTATTTATCTCATATCAACACTCACTTTCATAAAATAAAAAGTTCGTTTGGGATGAGATCGCCTGTCTGATCTGCTCTCCTGTCACTCAATTTGCAAGTGCAACAGTGGCTCTCAGTCAAATCAGGCTCAAGTTTACAGGTTACCTCAATGTTTAGGTACCTATTAGCATTGGGTTTAAATCCGAAATGTTAGGCTACCTAATAGGCGCATTTTCACTTGCGTTCATTGCAAATCGGCCGCAGCTAGCCAGCACTATTTGCCTGCAGTTTAGACAAACCAAGGCCATGGCCAGTAACGTTAGCTAGCTCCACGCGGTCAATGGCGAATGGCGATTCCTCGAGTAGCCCTAACTTAAGCGTCCAATTCACCCAAAGCTGGTTAAACTCATAGCAATGACATTACGTTCGTTTCTGCAGTGTTTAACAAACAATCAAGTAACGTTATCTAAAACTCTAAAAACGTATCTAAAAAATCTAGATAACGTTAACGTAGCTTTGTGTCGTAGGTGAGCACTTGCTAACCGCTTAGCTAGTTTCATTTACGTTCTTCGACAGCATGGTTTATTCACAACAACGGATTTTTGTACTCACCCGCAAATACCCTTTCAAATACCCAGTTAATGAATTTGTACAAACCTTCGTGGTGAAAGGACAGGGTTTTCGACTTGCTTCACTGAAAATTGGATCTTTTCGCTGGGAAACTTCTCACTTGGTGTTAGGTCCCTGTCTGTTTTTGCTCTCTCTCTCTCTCTCTCTCTCTCTCTCTCTCTCTCTCTCTCTCTCTCTCTCTCTCTCTCTCTCTCTCTCTCTCTCTCTCTCTCTCTCTCTCTCTCTCTCTCTCTCTCTCTCTCTCTCTCTCTCTCTCTCTCTCTCTCTCTCTCTCTCTCTCTCTCTCTCTCTCTCTCCCAGGTGTTCGTGATCCCTTGATTGTCTCCCTGTTAATCATCCATCATCAAGTCCACCTGTGTTCCTGTCCTGTCAACCAATCACCTGTCTACCTGTTCCCTATATATGTGGCTGTTTGTTACTTGTGTAGGTTAGAGGGGTGAGGTTATGTTTGTTTCATTCTATTTTGGGTAATTCTGTTTCATTCTGTTTTGTTAGTATATTAGTTGGTTGCTACATTTGTCTGTCTAGTGTTTGTTTGGTTACCTATGGTCCCCGGTTGCCTTATCCTGGGAGAGGGCTAGGTAAGATACCCTGGGGTTTACATCACATCATGTAGGTAACTGTTTGTTAAACACACTAGGTAAGAACGAGCGGATGTCACTCATCCTTTGTAGCAGTTAGGTTTAGGTTCCGGGTAGATTAGTTAGCAGTTCTGTACTCCAGTAGATATGCTAGATTAGAGGTGTAGGGAAGCATAGGGCTGTGGTTTTATTGTGACACCGTTCGCAGCCTTCTCCCTCCCTTCCTACCCTCTGTTTATTTTACCCGGTTTAGTTTTTGTATTATCCCCCCCCCCCTGTTTCATGTATATTTGTATGTCCATGTTTTTCACTATTATTATTATTATTTCGTGGCAAAATAAATCATTTTCTTTAAGGTTACCCTGTTGTCGGTCTGAGAGTGTTTGAGCACCACACACGGCGGTCAGTTGCTTCACCAGTGCTTGTACACAGGCTATGTTGCAGTCCTCCCTCCTCCCTAGTCTTACATCTGAGGGAGGACGTAACACTTGTTGGTGTATCGCATGCAGGCTTCGAAACTCTCTGGACCACGAGAGAGAGAGGAGAGAGAGAGGAGGAGAGAGAGGGGAGAGAGAGGAGGAGAGAGAGAGGAGGAGAGAGAGAGACCGGACCACGTGATTAACTCGGTTCCCAAGTTGCCTTTGGGTCCAGGAAGTAACGTTAAGTTACTGTAAGAGTTAGCTGTTAGTTATTGTACACTGGTACACTGTTATTTAAGGTCGACGTGACCTGTTATTGATTTGTGTTTGCTGCCGTTTGGTCTAGTTGTTTTGACCTGTTATAGCCTACTGAATAAACGCCGGAGTCATGGCAAGAAGGGCTAGCTGTGTCGATTAGTGATGGGCGAAAATGAACGAACTAATCGATACGTGCCGAACAGTTTGTCGAACGTCCGAGTACTATTCCCACCTCCCTCCCTGATGCAGTCAAATCCCAGTGAGCAATAGACGTCTTTTCAACCTCGCGTCTACGCTTGGCCATCATATAAACCAGCTATATTACGGCTATATTTTCTACTTATCTTAAATGCATTAAAACCGTTATTAAATCCCTCTAAACTGTCAGAATACGTCCCACTGGGGTCTGCTATGCCTCAGTTATATAACTTTTTTTTTTCTGTCTGAGAGTCATAAGCTACATTTACATTCTACAATCCAATACAAATGACCTCTTGAATTCTTAGGGAAAATACAGAAATCATAAAAGATTAGGCTACATTATAGCAATACACAGTCTATCCAAACACACACAGAGACACAACAATATATGGTTCATTTATTTTGATTGTCCTCGATATAATAAACTAATAAACTAAACACGTGTGGAAAATAATGTCCGCTGTAGGGCCATATTATTAATGGCTTTGCATAATGTAAATTACCCCCATCCGACGTATTATTCACTCATATAAGATAAGGCTATTACAACCCGATCCGATGCTGATATTGCCGCAAATAAACATAAAATTAACTTGGTCAAAGGAATGTTTTAGCTTCATGTTGTGTGGAAATAGCCTGTGTCCTTATATGTATATGAACGCAGTGAATAATAATACCACGAAAACTGATGTGGTTAGTGTTACCTGTTTCTATGAACTACCACTAAAGTGTCAATTTTGAGAACATTATTGTTATTGACCAAAACATGATCACTTGTTTGCATCTCATCAAAAGTACGTTTTAATAATGCTCTATTTATGTGGACTAGTTTTGTCTAACATTATGAGCATAAAGAATCTTTCAGTGGACAAACATTGATACTAGGACATGCAGACAAGACCGTGGGAAAGGAATGACTGCTGCTGGGAACTGTAGTTCATTTGAATGACTGCTGTTGGGAACGGTAGTTCATTTGACCTTCCCAATGTTGGGAACTGTAGTTCATTTGACCTTCCCAATGTTCTCGCAACATTACTGTGACGTTGTTGCAACGTGATATGGTGCTCTGGCTAGGGACTACAGAGAGAGCCACTTCCGCTTATCCCATTTACCAGTGTTTACCCAGACAGACATTGCGAAAAGGTTTTCCTTGGTTAAAACGAACGTTTGCGAGCTTCTTAGTTCATGAACATGGAGCATAATGGAGATAATACTAGCTGGTCGATGCACCGGCGCGTGGAAGGTCTGGTGAATAAACACATGGCAGACATAGCATTAGAAACTCTCCAACAGAGGCTCTCGGCGGTGTCTAACGAAATGAACAATTTAGCTGAACACGTCTCGAAGCGCTCCGAAGACATTCCCAAAGATGATATTCCACGACGCTCAGATGTGAACTTTGATGTTGAGTCGCTCACTGCCACGTTCAGCACAGGGGGGGGTGTTGTCGAAAAGTTGATGCCAGGTACCTCTGCCACAGGTAACGTTCTCGGCCAATTTAATTTACCTTTTTTATTTTATTTTATTTTTATTTTATTTATTTATTTTTACAAATAAATGTAATCTTTCACTGTTTGCACTGATGCAATCATTCCCGCATGCATCAAATATCAACACATCGTTAGTGAGAGTTTTATTTAATTGACCAATCAGACTTGCGGAGCAACTTCGCGCACCATTCATCAGAGCAACGCATCCGGGTACTTTCCCCTCCCGTCATGTCTACGCCCCTTTTTGGGTGATAGAAGTTTAGAAGTTTGACTGGCGGTCAATGGACATTTCTGGTCTTTGCTACTTTAATCCGATAAAATAAGAAACCCGTAGTGCTTTTTAGATATTAGGAGCCCAAATCCGATGGCCAGTTAGGCAAACTATTATATAGTGTCATTGCCGATCAATGATCGACGTCGTTATATAGAGAAGACTAATGAAATAGGCCAGGGTTGAATAATCAGAGCAGTCATACGTCATCTCCCTGTCATCTGGGATTTGTCGTTCTTCATTAGATTTGCCGTGGTCCTAACGTCTTCACCTCCAGTCCCCCCAACAGCGTTTGCTTTCGTTTCTTCTTTGAACATTTATCTCCCATGATTACAATAGAAATATCATGCACAGTAGCACTAGTCGATAGCCGTTATGGGTGAAGGGTTAGTAGGTACTAAGTAGTACCTTAGTAGGCTAGATCAAATGAAGAACTACAAATCCCTGATGACAGGGAGATGACGTATCACTGCTCTGATGAATCAACCCCTATTTCATTAATTTTCTCTATATAACGACGTCGATCATTGATTGGCAATGACACTATATAATAGTTTGCCTAACTGGCCATCGGATTTGGGCTCCTAATATCTAAAAAGCACTACGGTTTTCTTATTTTATCGGATTAAAGTAGCGAAGACCAGAAATTCCCATTGACCACCAGTCAAACTTCTCCGCTTCTATCACCCAAAAAGTGGCGTGATCATTCTGATGACAGGGAGATGACGCGCAATTGCTCTGATGAATGCGTACAGTTTTGACGTCATTCAGAGTTTTGACGTCATTCAGGGTTTTGACGTCATTCAGGGTTTGACGTCATTCAGGGTTATGACAATGAGGGGCATCTGTAGGCTATGCAGACCCACGTCACACTGTCACAAAATAAGTGGGACTGCACGATGTGCTGTCGTGCCAGATTATGTCCGCCTGCCAAATACTGTCCGCCTGATGTAGGCCCAATCCCGTTTCCCTTTGCTACCCCTACGGCTAGTTTTGGTGTGCCACTCACTTTGGAGCCAAGGCCTCCGAACAGACCCACAAGGGTAAGTTTCATCCTATCAATTGATCAACCAAGTCATCAAATAATAAAGAACAATGCTTCATTATCAGGCCATTCCAGGCCAGGTTCATGTCAGTTCATGACAGAATAGCAGGGCTCTGTAGGCAGCACCCCGTGCTCCTTCCGTGCCATTCTGCACTGATATGCGACATGGATATATGTCACAGGCACACAGGGTTAGTGGTGGTCTAGTCTAGTGGATGGTGAGTTGGGCTGGTGATCGGAAGGTTGTGAGTTCAAATCCTGTCTGAAACACCACCACTAGTGTGCCCTTGAGTAAGGCACTCCGCCCTCAGTTACTCCAGGGGGAATGTCCCTGTAATTCGTAATTGTAAATTGCTTTGGATTAAAAGCGTCTGCTAAATGGCAAATTCTAAATTCCCAAATTCTAGACACAGAGTGCAGATTTCTTTTTATGGCGTTCCCGAAATCCGATGTGACAGCTGGAGAAACCAAAAACTATTTTCATTTTACACAGACAGTTTCTCTGTGCCTCCCTTGAAGCTCTCTGGCGCCCCCCAGGGGAGGCACGCCTCACACTTTGAAAACCACTGCCCTAGGCCATCTTTTATACTGATGTATGCTTTTCTGTATGTTTATTTTATTTTAACACTTCTTTGTATTAAACCCTGTCCATCTACAACACTCGTCTGTACCTTGGAGGATATGATGCAATGGAGAGTTTAGCTGACTGAAAACCTAATATAGGACAGGAGTCACATTGGGTGTAGCAGTACAACAGTCAAATATGGTCAAATTAATGACTCCCCAATCATTTGTTTGTATTGTATCATCCAAGATTGGGGTTCATTCCATTTTCAAATCAGTACAGTGTTGAAGTAGAGTGGCGATTTGTATTCAATAATTAGGCTAAATACATTCAGGAATGAGTTTAAATGCATCCCTACCATCTCCCTCTCTTCATTCATATTTTTGACATTTAGCAGATGCCTTTATCCAAAGCGACAACAAAAGTACAACTACATTTGTCTAAGTGAGTGGATCATCTAGCCGTCAGTCCATCAGAAAAAAAGTCATCTATGCTCGGGCCAGAGGTCTTTTTTTCTCTCCATTATTTACAGTAGAGAAACTCTACAAGGGGGTAGAGGGGACGGGGTAGCGAGTTTTCAGGAGGGACAGTTAAGGTGTAGCCTGAAGAGATTGTCCTCTATTGTATGGAATGGAGTACCCAACCCTATCATCCCATTATCAACCCTGTCCCCCTATGTTAGAGACGGCTGCTCAGCGTAAGATCATCTCTCTGCTGGTGGAGATCAAAGAGGAGCAGCAGAGACAGTGGGCGGTGTTAAGAGAGCTACAGGCCAGGGTTCAGGGCCAGAGTTGTCTGGAAGAAGAGGAGGTGGAGGCTCTAGATATCGACTTGCCCCTGAGGACCATGGAGCAGCTGGACGAGACAGAGAGACACCTTGAGGATGCCGGAGCACAGAGGAGAATGGTAGGCCGACAGTACAGAGCAAACTGCTGGGTTGTTGTTAAGAGCCTTGCTCCAGTTGGGGCCCTTGAAAAGCTGCATTTGTGGTGGCGGTCGCTACGACGGTCAGCAAGCTGCCACCAATGTAGTGGTTGTGCAAGAGTGTGGCTTGAACCAGCAGCAAGTACACAAATGTCCATTTAAGTCCAGACCTCTTGGCAGATTCTTTAGTGTACTCACATTGCTATTTTACATTTCTATTAAGTTTCAAGTTTTATAGTTGCGTCTCATTACTCGTGTAAGAGAGTAAAATTCTTGGGCTTCGGTTCCTCCCATTGAAGCACAATACAATAAGGCAATAGGCAAGATAAGTCAAGATAAAATAGAGTGACAATAGTACAAGACATAAGTGAGACATTTGGACAAGTGACAAGTTGTGGGAGACAGATGGACAAATAAGACTATACAATTATCAGTACAAATAATAATAAAAAATAATAGTACTAGTGGAATGTCATGAGTATTGCACTCGGTGGCAGTGGGTGTAAGAGGTAGTATTGAGTAAAGTGACTGTGTGCTTAAGGTTAGGTAGTCTGTATACATGGACTATGCTTGGGGGTGGTAGTCAATTGTCTACAGTTGTCTCCTGATCGCCTGGGGGAAGTAGCTGTTGGTTAGCCTCTGAGTTTTGACCCTGAGGCTCCGTTAGAGGCTTTGTCTTTTTTATTATACTGTATTCATTATGCTTCTCAGAAAAACGAGAAACCAATAGTCTTGGGGGCTCACTTCAAATAATAAGAATGTTATATTTCTGATCATTCAGAAATGAATGATGAATTAATGAATGAATGGTCTTTATTGTCATTGCTATAGTACAGGTACCAAACAACGAAATTTAGGAGGGGTGGCTCCCCTGGTGCTAGGAAAGAAAAAAAAAACTGAAAAAAAACACAAGAAGGGAAGGAGCTGGTTTACATAAATAAAGGCTATGTACACTATCCACTATACTATACTGTACAGATAGACGACTAGGGTTGTCATATTGCACATAGTGTTATTGCACATTCATTTGAAGTGTCGCAGTTTGCAGGCTAGAAATGTACATATTTGTGCCTCAGCACTACAATGTGTATGTGCCATTACAGCTGGTCGTATCTCCCCCCGCAGGTGTCTCACCTGTCGCGGATGGGCGGGGCCACAGTGGATGACGCGGTGCGACGGCTGATGCAAGCCGTGCTATCATTCGCTGTGGGCTCTGAAATGAACTGGGTTGGTCGCGGCCAAAAAAGAAGCTTCAGAAACACACGTCTCCAAGGTGTCCTCTTCCGTAAGTACGACTACTTCCTGCTAGTTGTCCTCTTCAGTAAGTACTACTAGTTCCTGCTAGTTGGAGGTGGACTAGTGTGTAATGATATAAAGATCACACCTCTGAAATCTGGTGTGTGGAGAATAACAGAGAAATATGCACATTTGTTATCATTTCTAAAACACCCAACACAGTGGAAAGCTCTCTGTTAAAGATTGCCCCTCTGTACATCTTTACTTGAGAATATCAACAACAAATAATATCCTGTCAGATGAAAGAAGGGATGGGGTGAACAATGACAGTTATTCAGATCAACACTTAACTGCACCTACCTCCTACTTGAAATCCTTTCTCCACTTTATTCAGTTTGTGACCACTGATCTCAAAAAGATATACCGAAATGTACACCATTAAGGCCAATGCACACGATTTTGTCGCACCGCCGAATTCGATTCCATTGTTTTGAATGAGACAATGCACACGGTGTGCGATGCGATATTATCGCACGACAACATTCGATTCTCCATTCACACCAATTGAAATAATTCAAAGGATTGAGAATCGAATGTTGTCGTGCGACAAAATCGCACGCAGTGTGCATTGGCCTTTACTGTTTTCACTCATAGAGCATTGAGATGACCTCTGACCTCACTCTTCCTGTGTCTGTAGGTGCTCTGAAAAGAACCCCGGTGGGTAAGGAGGCTACTCATCATCAATTTGCTGATGTGGTGAAGAAATGGCTGCGGTTCGCCCCTTTCAGACAAGGAGGCAGTGGCCGGCGCTATTACAGACCACCTGTCGAGTTCCTGTGTCCGAAGGAAGGGGAACCACTCTGATCATACAGATAGTCAGCGCTTCATAATCATCTTGTTTAAAAAGTGCAATCTGTAATTCAAACAACAAAGCGGGCTCCCAAAAAAAACAAAGCCACTTTCTTTGGAAAACATTTGAGAGATGGGGGCAGGAGAAATGTAACCACTCTCAATTTCATAGACATACTGTAGCTTTGGATGCAAGGACTGACTATCCATGGGATCAAAATGATATTTTTAACCATGTTTTGAAGCTGTACAGTGTTTGTTTTTTTGTTTTTAAAAATGGAGTAAAACAAGTTTTATATTTCAGGTTCTGAGGGTAAGACGGTGTTGAACAAAGCTCACGAGGCATTCAAGAATCAAATCATGTCTACATATCATTAATTTAAAGGTCCATGTATTGATGTACCAATTACAGAATGTCCCTTTAAACATTTACTCCAATGTATCATTTTCTGTTTTTCAATATAGGTTTTGTTACATGTATGTATAGTCAAAAGAAAGGAGTTTACAATGTCAGCAGGCTGGTCCCACATAACAGCATGTATCTCTACTATCCTCCGTCATGTGTGGGCGTGTAGGCGGCCTTATTATATATTTGTCATAATGTAAATTAAATATTGTACATACCTTTTGAAGTTGTACATAATGAGGGTAGGGCCCAAAGGAATCCGCAGAGGAAACATTTTCTCACAACTACATAAAACTGTTGAGCCCTCACGAATGCTTGATTCATTCAAAGACAGTATGCTGCGAAACATGAACACCGGTAGTTCAACAGTTTTATTATCTATGATAGAACACCGGTAGTAACAGTTTTATTATCTGGAGATGAAGCCAATAATGTTTAAAGGTAAAAATTCACAGGGCCATGGGCTGGTTGTGCAGCGTGCGAAAGGAATGTCTCTCCATACAGCTCGCCAAAGTGTCTCACAGAGGTAACCAGAACAGTGTCTGCAGAATCACTGTTGTCGACCGCCCAGCAGTGCCATGTTGGAGAGGATAAAAGCAGTAACAAAAACCAACAATATGTTTTTTTAGCCATTTTAGCTCACTCTTGCTAATAAAGTGGGTTTTCGCACACGGACATGTATTTCAAAATGTGTTTTTTCCGCAAGGACACCAAAGTCAAAAGTCCAAAACAACTGAAATGGTGCTCTTGTTTGTTCTCCTTTGGCTCCTCTGGATTGGACCGGACCTGGGAGCAGCGATGGGAGAATGTGCTCACAATTTCATTGGCGGTTACATTCTGAGAACCCTCCCCACATAGCCTACCCATAGATGATAGGAAAATCCAGGCTTATTTTAGATTTTTTAAGTCTTTCTTTAAAAAATGTAAGACAATCTGAAGAAAAAAATGTATTCTGTTTTATCAGATGTGTGCTTCATACTCAAATTCTAGTGGGTGATGGCATAAGGTATTTGATTGATTTGACATGTGGCAAGGTGTCACTCATTTCAAGCACGTTTCCACCCCCTTTGTAGCCGCTTTCTGCAAATGATTTGACCAGTTTGCCACCAGGCTTTCTGAACTCGGAAAAGCCTGGTCTCAACAAGGTTACGTGACAGGCAGAGGCTACACAGTAGGAACTTCTCCCACTAAACCTGTTACAAACAAATCCTTCTCCCAACCAATCTCATACACGGGGGGTATTCCATCAACGTCACTAAAGGACAACCCAGGCTTATTTTGGTAAATCTCGCGAGATTTATGAAAATAAGCCTGGATTTTCCTTAAGCGACGTTGATGGAATACCCCCCACGGTGTTGTTAGAATAAAGATTTGTTTTGCTACAGTTGCTTACGTTGGCCTCCATCACTGACAAACGCTGCATGCAAATTGCAGTTTAGGTCCCGAACATTGGAACATCTAATTCAGGCAGAAGGGCAGGGTCTTGGCAGGTTGTCACAGATTGACCAATGCATCATAAGTAATGATTCAGCATGGTTATTTAGTTGCATTTAAGGGGGGAAAGCTACATATCGTACCGTTAATATGATTATCATCATCTTATTAAACGTAGGCTATTCATATCATAATATTTATTATTATCATTAAACATATAACAATACTATGTAAACACATAATAACATCATGAGATTTAGCAAGGTGAAGCATGTACAAGGTGTCTTCGGAAACTTTCTGAGAAAGAGAAGCTCCTAGTCCCAACTATTTTAGTTCTTGTTTGGCCCGGATACCAGAAATGGCACGGGTACTTTTGGCAGTGGAAAAAGGATAATAAACCGGGCTGACCCGGGCTGGCCCTGTAGTGGAAAAGCACCAAAATTGAGCTCGGAGGAACTTTCATGGATGTTTTACCCTGCTGCCCAGAGGGGTCGCATGCGCTGTGGCGGAGAAAGAGAGAAAGGAAGAAAGGAAACTAGGGCAAAATTAGGACGGAGCCGACAGGATCTGCCTTAAACAAAACAAAAAATACAAACTATGCAATCCCCGTCAATACGACAAGACCCAGAGTGACCTGTTATCACACGCCTAATGATGTTCCATATGCCTAGAGCAATCTTCTCTGTACACATAGAGGCTTTTCTGCCATAGGACACGTAGAGGTAAGTTGTTGACAAGTTTGCATTGCTTAAATCGGAATCAACATCGCTTTAAAGTTAAACAGTTACTTAACTTTCCTTTTTGCATTTATGCCATTGCGTGATTTTGAGTTTTACCGTGACATCTTAAAAAAACGGTGGTTCTGGACCTTTGTTCGTGAGATAAAAAGCTTTAGAGATTTTGATACACTGAATGGCAGACTACGATCTCACTAAATCGTATCTCATGGAACAGTTTCTATCTAAATATTGTTTGTTTTGTCATGCACTGCACTCATTCTTTTGGAAACATTAAAGCCCTGAAAGATTAATAACACGATCTGACAAAGGAATCAGTTTAAGACGATCGAGACCGGCTAATTATTAACCGGCTATAACCCTATTATAAGAAATCGTGAGATTAGAATGATAATTGATTGATTGATTGAAAACCTTTATTGTCCCCAATGGGGAAATTTTGTTGTCAAACAGCTCAGTTAGGGCAGAAAACATTCAGTACAGAAAACAGAAAAACATTCAATAAAAAACATAAAACAGTGCAGGCTCAATAAGTAAAAAGTTCCAAAAGTTCCATCTCCAGGTCTCCCTGGTTCTATCTCCGTTTAGAATGATAAGGTTCTATCTCCGTTTAGAATGATAAGGTTCTATCTCCGTTTAGAATTATAAGGTTCTATCTCCGTTTAGAATGATAAGGTTCTATCTCCGTTTAGAATGATAAGGTTCTATCTCCGTTTAGGGCAGTTCAGAGATATTGAGCGTCAAAGTTTTTACATTCCATTATGTTCTGTGAGATGGAACCTTTGTATTTTGTGAATTACTAACTCAAAAATGTCAACATTTTAAAAATAACACCACACAGGCATTAATAAACACCTAATGGATCAGATTATGTAAAAAACTCAATTTTGACAAAAATTTAGATAGAACCTTATAATTCTAACGTCACGAAATCACTGCCGTAATGTCTCTGTGTTATTGTTACGGAGTTGAGCGGTAGTGCTACTAGGCTCATTTACTAACAATAGGCTACTTATTCCAGCACAAATACTTAAGCAGTTACAGAGTGATCACATGTGAATAGTGTTTGTTACTTCACATGTATGGGGTGACAAATGGGGCTATCCTTTTAGAGTGCATTATTGTCAACAGCTGAAACAGCAACATCTTAATGGTCAAGAAAGTCTTCTAAGATCAGTGTATTTCGTGACGTTAGAATCATAAGGTTCTATCTCAATTTTTGTCAAAATTGAGTTTTTTTTTACATACTGATCCATTAGGTGTTTATTAATGCCTGTGTGGTGTTATTTTTAAAATGTTGACATTTTTGAGTTAGTAATTCATAAAATACAAAGGTTCCATCTCATAAAACATAATGGAATGTAAAAACTTTGACGCTCAATATCTCTGAACTGCCTTAAACGGAGATAGAACCTTATCATTCTAAGCTCACGAAATGGGGCTATCCTTTTAGAGTGCATTATTGTCAACAGCTTAAACAGCAACATCTTAATGGTCAAGAAAGTCTTCTAAGATCAGTGTATTTGTCAGTTCAGTGTGTTATTACAATTCCAGAGTTAGGCTACATACAGGGCAAACAAGCTGGGACTCAGGTTTTTCTATTTAGTCAGCCTCACAATTCTGTAGTGTTCACATCAGGCCTACTAGTTACTTGATTTAAAATGATCCTGAAGGTTGCTGTCATAGGTGTGATTTGTTCAAACGTATTCCATAACAGTTCAATCTCTCCAATGTTCAAAGATAGAGTAAAGCATAAGCAGTATGTACTTGCCATGGCATGGGGCCCGTATTCCAGACTACTCTGAAATCTGTTAATTATGATTATGCTTTTGGGTGTGAAAACAGGCTGGTGTTGTTACGTAGAATTTGAGTCACAAGTCAAGAATTTAAGTATGCACAACTCACTCAAGTTCATTACATTACTGATAGTTTGCACTTTGTTTCTCAAGAGATTAGAAGGTTCCTTGGTTCAAACCCACTGGGCAATTTGTTCTTCAGGTGTTGTCACAGTTACGGTGTATTTTAGGAGAGGATTGTGGGAATTGGAACAGTGGGGCCAGGAGGATATCCTCGGTTGGCCAAAGGGAAGGTAACTAACTATCCTCAACATTTCAGATATAAATTGAATGTGCAGAATAAATTGTATATCGAAGGAGATAGGGGCGGTTCTGTACATTCGATTTCTATCTGCAGTATGTTGTATGAAGTCTGTGCTTCCAGTGTTTGTGATTTCATCCTTATTGATTTCTTAATGTGGTTCCTGTCTTGATTGTGACTCTTGGCATGTCCTGTTCTTCTGCAATCATCATCACTTGACCACACACACACACACACACACACACACACACACACACACACACACACACACACACACACACACACTCACACACACACACACACACACACACACACACACACACACACACACATCAACATTTAGGAAACACTGGACAATCCCCTCCCTGTTATGGTACACTACTTGTTCTGTCACTCCAGTTGCAGTTCAGTTGAATGGGAAAGTGTGTTTTGACTGGTACTGTATGTTAGGCTGTAAGGTAGGCCATTTCTTCATTAGTTAACCTGTGTTTGTGTCCTCTTCTCCTCAGCTGAGGTAAACATTATCAGCGAGCATTATTTTATTTTTTATTTTCTAGTTACATGACCTAGCAATAGAAAAGGAATCTCACCCGAGGACAGAATTAAGCAGTAACGTCTACTTACTCCCTGACTCCACATAGACAGTCAATCCCAAATGACACCTCAGTATTGGATTTCTATGCCAATGTCACTGCAGTTATGTTTCATTTGTCTGGCTGTCTGTTTTTGCCTTACCTGTCTGTTGTGGTGTGTGCAGATTTGAAAGGAAGAAGTGCTTTTGTCATCACTAGACTCCTCTACCATAGAGGCCCTGGGAGAAATACTTTGACGAAAGTGGTGAGAGAGTCACCTACACAGGGGAGTGAGAGAAAAAAAGAGAAAAGGAGAGAGAGAGAGAGAGAGAGACAGACTTGAGGCCATGTCCTGATATGAAAAACAGGCCTGTAACTCAGAGGCTTCACAGGATGTCAAAGGGAGACTTGTGCAAAAAAGACCCATACATCTCAAGTGAGGGAGAGAGCTTTTTTCAGGACAATGAACCTGGGACTAAATGTTTCACTTTCAAATGTATGCCAAACAAAAAAGTCTTGATACCAAAGTTTAACAAACTATACAACTAGGCATAGCATACTTCACATACTTGGCATACTTCTAAAATTCCAACTGAAAAAAAAACATTTTTACTAAGAACTGAAGAAAAACGTTTTTTTTTACGTAACCCTGTTTCCCCAAAACTCTGAATATCTGTCCCAAATTAAGATAAAAAAGAATCTGCAGAAATGTATCATTTCTGGATTTTAATGTTATTCTCTAAATGATGATGTAGCTAAAATAGGAAACATAGGTAGACATATACAGTAGACACTCTCATTAAGATAGTAATGGATTATTTTACTTCTATATAACATTAAAAAGAGAAATTGATAAATAAAAATAAAAAAATAAACAAACTCACAGCTAGGACACATGAATATGTTTCTGAAGTTAAACATTAACCCCATCTGAAGTTAAACATTAACTACCGTTCTTAGCTGACAGGAGTGGCACCCGGTGTGGTCCTCTGCTGCTGTGGCCCATCTGCTTCAATGGTCGACATGTTGTACGTTCAGACATGCCTTGACTGTAACAAGTAGTTATTCGAGTTCCTGTTTCCGTTCTATCAGCTCAAACCAGTCTGGCCATTGTCCTCTGACCTCTGACCTCTCTAAGGCATTTTCGCCCAGAGAACTGCCGCTCACTGGACATTTTCTCCTTTTCGGACCATTCTCTGTGAACCCTATAGACTATAGAGTGCAGTTGCAGTTGCAGAAATCTGTGCGTGTACGCGTACATGTGCGTGTGCGTGTGTGCATGTACGTGTGTGCGACTGTGCGCGCGTGCGTGGCAAGCCACATGTGCCCATGCTTACATTAGTCAGAGAAGTGTGCTCTCGCACACACACTAACTCAAGCCCACCCCCTCTTCTTTGCTATGACCATAGCGATGTTTCAATGCAACACGTTTGGTGTGTTTCTCTGATCCTAGTCTTTTTGTGACTGGGACCTTTCCTCTGCAGGCAGGGACACACCCAGAGTGGGCAGAGATGGAATGTGACACACTTTCGAGGGAGCCAAACGTTCACATATCCCTGTTGATTCACGTCCTGGACCATGGGTACACTGATGCAGGCAACTATTATGATGCGATTATTTGTTATATTTTAGTCTGCAAACTAAATGAAGACTTCATCTTTCAGATTCCTAAAGCCGTGCTTCTTGTGACCTTTTGACCTTTGCTGCACGTGCCCATGTTTACGTTACCCTCCAGCAGCAAGCTGTGATTGACAAGGGGAGGCTGTGTCCATAGGCCAATAGTCTGTGAGTAGCAGGTGTGTGCCATTTGCCACAGTTGCTCATGTAAACAGACTAAAAATAATGCAAATAAGTGCTTTTTGTGAATTTCAGCTGGATGCAAACTTTTTAGGCATCAACAGGCTACTTGCAGGCTAGCTTGCTGTTTTCACAAGGGAAAAATACATTCAAAACCTCAAACAGCGATACTGAATTTGTACAGCTGAGAAATGTGAACGGTTTTGACAATGGCCATGCCATGGTATCCCAGGGTTATCGCCATTACGTTTTAAAGAGGGGTTACAGTGGGATTACCAACTCAAAAGCGTTTCGGTGTGACGGAATGTAAAACATCTGGGTCAGAGAGTGTGTGTGTGTGTGTGTGTGTGTGTGTGTGTGTGTGTGTGTGCGCAAGAGGGATTGTGTTTGTGTCTTGTGAGAGAACTTTTTTAGTGTCGAAATCTCTGTTCTTCGTAGTATTGACAGTGGAGGAAAAAGGGAGGAATTGGCATGCCTCTTGTTGCCGGAAATGAAAAGCACACAGAGAGAGGACTTTAAAAGCAGGGGTTTCATAAGAGAGAAGGAGAGAGCCGGAAAGGAGTAGTCAATGCCTTATCCTCATCTGTCACTGTTTTCGAGCTCCACTGGACTATACTGAGCTATACTGAAGTGGGTTGGACTGGACAAACTGAGCTAAATGATAGAACTGAGCTGTATTGGACCATGCTGGGCTGTACTAGGCTTTAACAGGCAGAGGATGAAATACCTGTTTCTCCCCCCACAGAGCCCCTAGCAGACACAGACGACAACTGAGGTGAACGAAAGGCCAGCATGTCCTCCAGTGCACTCGTCGAACCCTGCCTGCGGGAGAAGAAAGGCAGCTTCTTCAAGGTATGGAATTAGAGGGGGGGGGGGGGGTGATAGAGAGGAGATACAAGGGGGGGAGAAGATTAGAGAGAGGGAGAGGAGGGTTAAATCAGAGGAGGAGGAGAGACGGTGGAACCCTCTTAAATGTGTCCTCGTGGTTTCTGTTTTGGTTTTGGTCTTTGTCAGCCTGTCAGTCTGTCTCCGTAACTGCCCGTTCTGGTTTTGTTTTTCCTGTTGAATTGCTTTGAAGATAATTGTTTGAGGGACTGGCTGTAATAAAGAATAATTGGACCTCTCCAAATGCTCATGCAGTGCACCCATTAGTCACTTCACGTCTCAGCATATTTGACTAGGCTGTTTTTTTCAGACGTCAAAACTAAATTAGTTGAATATTTTGCTGCCATACTAAAATTATGAAATGTTATGTCATTCGCCGTGATTAAGCACTATCTATCTTATCATAATTCGATTTAGGGCGTAAGGATAGCCTATGTCTCTGAGTAGTAGGCACATATACTGTACCATGTTTAAGCTGAACTTTCAGTAGATGTGGTGGTTGAGGGTGGGGAACGGAGTGAGGTGAGTTGAGCCAAACACTTCTGGCAAAGCTCTTAGCCAGGAGGTATACATTATGGCTGAGTAATTGCTGTGTAAAGCTCTGTTATCTCACTCTGAGGTTGAGTAAATATAGACCTGCCAACTCCTCACCATCCCAACTGCACAACTGTTTGCAGAGGCGGAGAGAACCACAAACTCCAGATCAACTTAGTTTAGTTTAGTTTAGTTTATTAGTTTATTATATCGAGGACAATCCAAATACATGAACCATAAAAAATACAGTAAAAAAGGCAACGTTAGCCTAGTCGGCTAATGTTCAGCTGAAGTCCCCGGCCAGTTGCACTTGTGAGATAGCCTCACTCAGAGAGTATATCTGGAACGGTGTTTACCCAATCACAGTGCACCCACTCAGTAGAAAAACACGTCACGTCTTATCTGTGAAACAGTCAGATGAAGGCTCTCGTTGGTATGTAGTCCCAAGGAGTTGCAGTAAGGAAGCTAGCTTACAAAAACATTCTTCAGCTACTTCCTCCCTTACCAGCTCAGTGGCCTTGCGGTTAGAGTGTCTCAGTGCCCTGAGATTGGGAGGTTGTTAGTTCGACCCCCGGCCGAGTCATACCAAAGACTATAAAAATGGTACCCGATACCTCCCTGCTTGGCTCTCAGCATTAAGAGTTGGATTGCGTCATGTCCAGGGGGTGTACTTGTATCAAGCCGCCTCATGCTACGGAAACAGGAGATAGGCTCCTGCCCTATGGGCCATTAGGCTTCGAGAACCATCGGTTCTCAAGGCTACTTGACTTATTCACTTACTATTACTTACTTGTGCATCTGGCAAGGTGGACAGTACAGCTATATTCCTTCATATCTAAAGCCCAATGCACACGGCGTGCGATTTCGTCGCACCGCAAATTCGATTCCATTGTTTTGAATGAGACAATGCACACGGCGTGCGATGCGATTTTGTCGCACGACAACATTCGATTCTCCATTCACACCCACACACTTCGGTGGTGTGAATTGAGAATCGAATGTTGTCGCGCGACAAAATCGCACGCCGTGTGCATTGGCCTTAAGTGAGGTGCCTGCTCTCCCTTCTGTTGCTCCTACAAGGATTAGAGGAAAAACAAGGCCAGGCTGGTGGGAGCACAAGGGAGAGATGGCAGACGAGGAGGACGAAGAGAAAGAATGGGGATGAGGGGTCACTGAGAAGGGGAAGGAGGGAGAGGGTAGACTAGATGGAGTAGAAGAGAGGGGAAGATGAAGGTGAGGAAGGCTTAGAACAATGGGTGCACTCGGCCCCAGACTGAAATTCCAGGAATCCTTAAACCCCCCCATAAACCTGGTACTTATCAGTTGAATCATAAATCAGTACCCAGTCCTATAGGTTGGCTGACACAGAGAAAGATGAAAGGCGTTATATGATGACATCACTAGAAATATTGTTGTCTAATAGGTTGAAACAGAGAAGTGTAGGAATTCCATACAACTCGACAGATTGGACAGATGCTTTCCCGGTGCGGACGGTGATGAGAGGAGAACAAAGGAGGACACTTTTCCGTCTTCCATCTCACAAATGTCTCTGTTTATTTAACTTTAACTTTAACCTAACCCTAAAGATTTGTCTGCTCAACCCAGGCACACATACTTTCTCTGACTGGATCTGTGGGATTCTGCTTGTTAAATTAAAGCAGGCCATGTCGACAGCAGTATAGAGCTACCCCCGGTCCTTATGCTATGCCAGCCAACGCAGGTCTAGCCATCACTGGCCACAAGCATCACACTTTCCTTATAAAACTCTTAGTAGGCAGAGCGAAACTCAACAGCTCTCATTGCAAATGTCTGTAGCAACCAAATGAGCCCTTCGACACTGCTACCATCATTAGAAGCACAATCTGGTATTTGTTCTGTTGTTCAATGTGTCGTGTTGGATGGCTGGTGTGTGTCTTCAAATAGCTTGACTCTTTTGTACCCTGCTCTCAATTAGCTGAGCTGTAGTTGGACAACATCCACATTGCAAAAACCTGCCATTGAGTTACAGGGAAATGGAACAAGTGACACTTGTGCACATGTGCGTGCTTGCATGTGCGTCTGCGTTTGATCAAGTAATCCTGCTCACATACATTTTCAAGAACAGATTTGTTGCTTCATACAGATACAGTGGGGTGCAAAAATGTGGGTGTCCCTGATTTAAATGTCTGTAACAATTCATCTCCAAGTGGTTGAAAGCGAACCTGAACACTAAATGCTACAAAATTAAACATGACACCTTTCTGCAAGGTTTATTTTTATTTTTAAATTATAAAAGAGTTATAATAGAGTTTTTAAATTATAAAAAAGGAAAAGAGCCCTGTGCAAACGTTTGGGAACCCTGTTGGATTATTCTTTGTCACCTTTTGAGAAGATGATTACTAAGGCCCAGACCAAGGTGATTTACTTGTGAGGGCTTCAATGAGTCAGGTGAATATAATTACAGGGTGGAACTATATATTCTGAAGTAACTCCATGCCTTCTAAAGAGTCCGACTGCGGTGGCTGTTGTGTCTGGTATTAAAAACCATGGGTTCCTCTAAACATTTGTCCAAGGATGTCAGAATCAAGATAGTTCACTTCCACCATCAAGGAGAAGGCTACAAAAAACTCTTGAAGACCAAGAAAATGTTCAGATAGAATGGCCTGAGATCTGGTGAGAAATGCTCAGAAGAACCCACACATCACTGCAAAAGAGCTGCAAAAAGCCAAATCACCAAATATCAAGACATTCTAGATAAGCTAATGTTCAAAGGTCAGTCCAGAAATTGAAGTTGAAGAGAGGTTGGGTATTCTAGCAAGACAATTACCTGAAGCATATTTCAAAATCAACCATAAAGTCCATAAAGACGGATGAAGGTTGACTTGAATATTCTTGAAAATCTGTGGAGAGATCTCAAACATGCCGTGCATGCAAGAAGGCCGAAGAATATTTCTGAGCTAGAGGTGTTCTGCCAGGAAGAATGGGGAAAAATTCCCAAAACAAGAATTGAAAGACTGGCTACAGGAAGTGTTTTCAAGCTGTTATAGTTGCCAGAGTTCCCAAACTTTTTCCTTGTTTTTTGTTCCTTTTTCCTTGTTTTATTATTTTGAAACTGTAAAAAGTAAAAAAATAACAAATAATCTTTAAAATGTGATGAAATGTGTCATGTTTAACTTTGTACCATTTAGAGGTTAGGTTTGCATTTAGCATAAAAGGCATTTTGACTAGGGGTGCCAAGTTTTTGCACCCCACTGTACATCCAGAGGTTTTGGTTGTATCACTCAAGTACTTATGATGATAGATGTTGAACCCACTTTCAAGTTAAGCAAGAAATAAAGCAATTATTATATAATTATAAAGCTGTATTTCATTCTTTACAGTAGCTGTCCTAAGCATGTGAAGTCTGGTTATACAGCACTAGAGATAATAGAGTCTTAATTCTTGGTTTGTGGGGTTAAGTGGGGGTTGAGGCTTTTTTAGCTTGTTTTTTAAATTTATTTATATATACTTATATATTTTTTTACCTCTTGTTGTATTTCTTGGCACTGATCTGCTGTTGCGAGGAGAGGGTGGTGTGTGTGTGTGTGTGTGTGTGTGTGTGTGTGTGTGTTGAGGGGGAGGGGGTGGAGGCAAGAGAGGAAGGGGGGGGGGATTGCTGGCTCAGAGTTCCCAGCCACTGTAGGAGGAGGCTTGTAGATGACCTGAAATAAATACAGAGATTCAGCGATGCAAGGATGGTTTGGTCAGATTTCACACAGTGCTGTCGCAGTAGATCTGATCTCAGAGCTGTGTTTGAAACAGAGTCTTCTACTGGACATGATTGGTACATTAATACATAGACACAGCTGACAGCTTTGAACTCTCTTCTTCAGGGTTAGGGTTACGTTGTCATAAATGGTAAATGGACTGACTTAGATAGCGCCTTATTCCAAAGCGCTTAACAATGGCCTCTCATTTACGCACACATTCACACACCCAATGGCGGCAAGCTACCATGCAAGGCACCGGCCCGCTCATTGGGAGCAATTTGGGGTTCGGTGTCTTTGGGGTTCAGTGTGGCCATGTGGCCAGCCGGGGTTCGAACCGCTGATCTGCCGACCTTGCGATCATTAGACACCGGCTCTACCTCCTACCGCCTCCAAGTCTGAAGCCTATGCTAGTTGTCTAAGAATGGGCTTTTTCTTTCTTTTTTTTCTTTTCCTAGAGAACCCACACACACACACACACACACACACACACACACACACACACACACACACACACTGTGAAGTGACTAATGTTTCCCCAGCTCCTGAGTCTGCATTAATGAGTGCCAATTTATCTCACGAAGAAATGCTCACACAGATTTGTCTCTGAACTTGTTTTGCCTTTGCTTTGTCTTTCCATTGCTTCGCTGATTGACTGTTCTGCCTGTTTCTCTCTACCATAGCTGATTGACTGTGTTGCCTGATTCTCTCTACCATAGCTGAATGACTGTTTCTCTCTTCCACAGCTGATTGACTCGTTTGCTTGGGAGATCGGGACACTGAAGAAGGAGATGGTGCAGAAGGCTGAGACAGCAGAAAGAGACACAGAGACAGTCGTACTGCAGGGGTGAGTGTGTGTGTGTGTGTGTGTGTCTGTGTCTGTGTGAGTCTGTCTGTCTGTCTGTCTGTTTGTACTGTATGTGTGTGCTTGTATCAGGAAGTTAGTTGATCATTGCAGGTACAGATTCCTCACTGAATTCTTTCACTGTTCCTCCTTGCTCCTATTTCTCTCCTTTTTCTCTCCTTCACCTCTCTCTCTCTCTCTCTCTCTCTCTCTCTCTCTCTCTCTCTCTCTCTCTCTCTCTC
Source organism: Nansenia antarctica (assembly GCF_963989245.1). Taxonomy (NCBI): domain Eukaryota; kingdom Metazoa; phylum Chordata; class Actinopteri; order Argentiniformes; family Microstomatidae; genus Nansenia; species Nansenia antarctica. Next base: position 14,994,442 of record NC_137692.1, on the reverse strand, counting down.
TCTCTCTCTCTCTCTCTCTCTCTCTCTCTCTCTCTCTCTCTCTCTCTCAATCAGGCTGGATGGGGAGATGGGCAGTCTGTTCCTGCGGTCTCCTCCCTGCGGGGGCGTAGGGGCGGGCTGGGCCGGAGCGAGGGATTCGGGGTACGACTCCCCCCGCAGGCGGATGAGTGTCCTGGACAGGCTGGTGCAGACGCACGCTGTGTGGCTGTGCTTGGGCCTGAGCCACGCAGACGCCACACACATCCTGCAGACGCAACCCACCGGGGTGAGAGGAGCTGCTGTCACTATTACATTAGATTAGATTAGATTACATTACATTAGATTACATTAGATTAGATTAGATTAAACTTTATTGTCAACGCAGAGTACAAGTACTATACAACGAAATGCAGTTTAGCATCCAACCAAAAGTGCAAATAGTGATATAAGTGAACGACATGAATAGAACAAGAATGGTAGTGATAGGTGACTATGCAATATACAGTTATGTGTATTGTGCAGAGGTAGTGTTGTAAACATCAGTTTAGTTTAGAGGTATGTACAGTTATGGGCTATATACAGTTATGAGCTATGTACAGTCAGGTAGCTAGTACAGTGAGGTAGTTTATGTACAGTATCTTATGTGCAATGTGCAATATACAGTGTGAGCAAAGTAAACATGTAAACATCAGTAGTGCAAAGGTTATAGAGGGATCACATTAACCAGGGATGTGCAGCCATCAACGTATTGTAATTGTCATCATAGTATTCTATGGCACAGACACAGGGGGTTACTCTGAGCATTTGAGCCGATATGCAGGCTGATGCAACTCCTTTGTGTTCCGTTATGTTACATGTTAAGCATTTATCTCTGTTCCGCCCCTGATCAAGACATCATGAACAGATCACAGATGTCATGCTGAGGCATTCAGTCATACAGGGAAAGGCCCCATCAGCAGATGGCAGTGTTGTGTGAAATTAGATCATTATCATATCATCCATGTCTTACAATAGTATCACATCTTACCGTGGGCAAATCAATGTATTTGTTAAAAGGTTGCTTGGGATCGTAAGACATTCACAGTGTTTTTGCTTTGATTGGTTTCTCTGTTAAACCGAGGTTGGTGCTAGATGGGGCTCTCGGTCCATGGAATGCTACGAGAGGGGGAAATGTCAATGCACACGCTCAACATTATTGCTCTCCATTTAGGCAAAGCAATAGTTGTGGGGTCAGAGTTAAATGCTTGGAACTTACGTGGGTTAAGGTGGTTTGACAGCAAAGACCTAAGTTCTGGGCCCTGGACAGTCTGGACGGATTGATGGCAGCTGCTGGCCTGAAAAGATCAGGTGTAGTGCTGAGGCACAAACATGTACATTTCAAGCCTGCAAACTGTGACACTTTAAACAAATGTGAAATAATACTATTGTGCAATATGACAACCCTAGTCGTCTATCTGTACAGTATAGTACAGTGGATAGTGTACATAGCCTTTATTTATGTAAACCAGCTCCTTCCCTTCTTGTGATTTTTTAAAAAGTTTTTTTTTCCCCTTTCCTAACACCAGGGGAGCCACCCCTCCTAAATTTCGTTGTTTGGTACCTGTACTGTAGCAATGACAATAAAGTCCATTCATTCATTCATTCATTCATTCATAATAGTGCATCGAACAGCGTTTACTGCGTTGTATATAAAAAATTTAAAAAAGGAAACTGACTGGCCCCATCAGAATTGTGTTGCTAAAAGCAGCACTGATGTCATGGAATAGATAATAGATAATAGAAAAACAGAAAAGATTTGGTGGATACATTACTTCTTAGGGGTCATAACCACATTGAACCTCCCGTTCATACTAGACAACTTACAATACACAATGACTTCTTTGCAACCTCCCAACAATACTGTAATGGCATAAACAACCCCACACAGACAGGCATGAAACGCTCTATTGAAGTGTCTGTGAACGTCAATGTCCCGTCTCTCTCCGGCTGCAGACGTTTGTGGTGAGGAAGTCGACAAACCTACACAGGAAGGTGATCTCCCTGCGTATGGACCATGACTCCGAGACACCTGTCAAGGACTTTCCTGTGAAGGAGAGTCAATACAGTAAGCACATGAGCTTTTTTATTCCAATCTATTCTAGATTTCTGTCACTTATATGCATCCAGAATGTGGAAAAACAACTAAAAACAACAAAAACAACAAAAACTTTTGCTGTGTAGGTACTTTAGGTCGTATATCTTAATGGGGGTTCACCACAGAATCCCATATTTGGTTCCTTACATTGAAGTGAATCTATGGACAAGGAGAGCCTTTGGTTCAACACTTTGGTTCTGTTTATATGGACACTCACTAACCGTTAATAGCAGTTTTTTTTTTAACCAAAAACAAATGCAATGGAATGCCCAAATCATCTCAAATTCCCCTGAAAATACTCGATTACATTTAAAATATGCTTGTTTAGGGTCTATTGATTTCCATCAGTCTTTGGCTAAAAAATGATAACAATTGTCTGTAAATTGCCAGTGTCCAGATGAACAGAACCAGAGTGTGGATTGAAGTCTGTCCTTAGTCCATAGACTGACTGTTCAGGGTAAAGAACCAAATATGTGATTTTATCATTTGGGTGAACTATCCCTTTAATCGTTTTTTTCCCCCCAGATCAAGTTCAACAGCAATGCTGATGAGCTACTGTGACAGCAGCTGGTTTTAGTACAGTATGTACAGTATGTGACGTCTCTGTACCTGAGTTGCAGCATTCCTCACCTCTCTCTCTTGTGGGGTCAATGCCAGCAGGACAGGCTGGGAGTTTCCCAATGCTTCCCTAATAAAACTATTTCCGTCTACTGCAACTAGTGTTCCCACACAGCTACCCTTGTTCATGTAAATGACGAAAGAAGTCTTTCTGTAAATTCCCCTGTTGTTGCTGTGTTATGGGTGGCAGCGATCAAAGTGAATTGTCAAAATTGGATCACGCTATTTGTTGGGTGAATTGGTTCTAGACAATCTGGGGTAAAATGGGTAAAGGGGCTTGATATGTGTCAGGACCTTCTGTAGCTTTTACTCTCTTCGTATCTGCAGACTGTTTCTGGACAAAAGCTCAGCCATGCCAGCTTCCATGGAAAACAAGACTCACACGGGCTCTGCGATAAGCCTCCCTGAGCTCGATGGCACACACTCAAATGGCTAGTCTGTCTCTGCTAACGCCAACTTAGTATTGTTTGGCAAGGAAACAGTGTAGCGTAGTGTGAGGAGTAGGATGAAAGTGTCTGTAAGTTGCTATAAAAGCAGTTTGTCCCCCGCGCCCCCCCCCCCCCCCCCCGAGTATGTTGATCCTAATGGCCAATGGCTAAATGGTTCCATGTAGTCGGATACTTAGGTCAGCATGTATTCATGTAGAGTACCTCAAATGTTTCGGCACAAGTCTTCATAGCACTCAACAGAAGGCCCTATTATTTATTTATTTGATGTATTTAGTTATGTGTGTGTATATATCATTTTTTCTTCTTTTACTATGAGGTTAAAGTAGACATTCTCTGGTTTTATTTGATGGTATTTGTATACGTATTGTTCCTTCAGAATCCATTAACGATTCAGAAATCACAACACTTGTTATGCATACTCCCTCTATTTCAGGGTTTCCCAAACGTAATGGGACAATTGGCAGGACAGGTGTTTCTGGTTCATCAGGTATTTTCCGTTGCATCATCTGTGCAGTCATAAGTGAGCGCTCGATGTCTACTATTGATTCTAGGCTTTGAGTTTGCCTTTGGAGTGTGCTATTCATAGTTTTCACGTGACGTCAAATCCTTATAGGAACGCCCTACCTGGCGGGCAAAACAAATCTTTCTTCCGCTGCCTGCCAGCTATTTTATCAGGTTTTTACCAAGTAGTTAGTTTAGTTTGACAAAATTCTGGATAGTTGCTCTGCAATTACTTACTGACGAGGAGACGACCCTGGGTTGGGCTTCTACAGAATTCCGTCAGAAAAAGAAAACCCAGAGAGGAGAAGATTGTGGATTTGTGCTATTAGAGGGTTAGGCCTCCCTGTGGAGGGCAAAGAATGGCACCCATCAAAGTACACACGTCTCTGCAGCAATAAACACTGAATATGTAAATTATTCTATTTTCGGTCATTATCTTTGCATCATCGTTCTGACAATGGTTTGTTTTTGCGGACGACCGAAATCAACAGTTCTGAAGTTTACAGAGACAATTTCCAAGTACAAGCAAAATGGCTCCAATCTCATTGGACAGTGCTTCATCCTACAGCAGGACAATGATCCGAAACATAGTGCCATAGCAACTAGGGAGTTTGTCAGGGCCAAAGAGTCCCGATTGAATACCTATTGAACATGCATTTAATATGCTGAAGAGCAGACTTAAGGAGAAACGTACTCAAAACAATGGATGGCTTTTGACTATTCTGTTTCTCATTTCGAGCCCAAAGTTTAGACAAGTTAAACAGCAGTAACCCAGAGAGCATGTAGAAATGGAGGCTGGCTCTTGGCCAGCTGGACTGCCACAAGTATATGTTTTCGATTCAAACCCACTTCCCCCAATCCCCCCTCCCCCAAATCTCTCCCTCTCTTTCTCTCCCTTTATCTCTCTCTCTCTCTCTTTCACTCTCTGACTTCCCCTCCATCCCTCTGTCTCAAATCAAATATAATGTGTCTCTCCCCCTTCCTCTCCCCCTTCTTCTATACCTCTCTCTCTCTCTGAATTCAAATGTAAATGGTTTCCCTTCCGTCCCTTCCCCTTTCTCCATTCATGTCTCTGTTCAGGATCTAGGTCACGTTTACCACTGGGGTAAAAAGCTGATTGTATAGTAGATGTTTTTTGTTTGCCTGGCACCATTTCTTCCTTAGCAGATGACCCATAAGGGAGGCACCATTATGTGCTGCAACACGTTGTGTCTTAACAAGTTGGTTCTCTGTGCTGTCTCATGAACCCATACTGGAGTGATTAGAAAAACCCAACGACATGCAGAATGCTTCTTGTATGTACCAGTACCAGTCAAAATGTTGGACACACTTGAATGGGGGAAGTGTGTCCAGACTTTTTCACTGGTACTGTACATGTATTTGGAAGTTGTTGGATCCAAACTGTAGTTCCCAACTGAAAAAAATCACAAATCCCTCTTTGAAATAGTTGGAATGTCTGGCTTCTGTGGTGATCGGGGGAACGCCGCTTGTCTCCTGATCTAAAACGTGAGAACCTTTCTGTTCGTAGCGTTCTCCTTGGAGGGATCAGGCCTTAGCTTTGCAGATCTGTTCCGATTGGTGGCTTTCTGCTGCATCAGCAGGTAAGACTGACTCACACACACACACACACATACACACACACACACACGCACACACACACACACAAAAGTATGTTCTTTGTAAAAAAAAAAAAGACAAATTAAACATATGAAACACCTGTTCCTTTGAAGAGAAAGCCAGAGCTTTTAAAGGACAATATTTAATGTTTGGATGTTATGATGGCATTTACTTATGGAGGGCGTATCGTGCCACATTCAAATGTAATACACACACATACGACCTAAACACACATCGGAATGCAATACACACATCGCAATGCAATACATACAATGCAAAAATACGAATGAAATACAATGCAAATTAGCACTGTAATGTCGGAATACAATGCAAATTAGCATCGTGGCAACACTCGAATGAAATGCTCTCATGACCAAATGTAATGCGCTGCGCTCAATGTAATCCACATGCGCTCATGACCAAATGTAATACACACATTGATTTCATTTTGGCACAAATATGCCGTATTTTTGCATTGTATTTAGTGTTACACGTGTATTTCATTCCGACATGTGTGTATTGCATTTGAATGTGGCACGATCCGCCCTCCATATTTACTGGCCACTTCATTGAAGGAGCATTGTTTAGGTCTTATTGACCAAAACAAAAATGCTAAAAGGTGTAGAGCTATTATCCAACATTTTAATCTATGAAGACCTTAAAAGGGTCTCTTTACTCTCAGTGTAATAATGTGTGTGTTAATATGAATCTAAATGAGCCCAAAGTATGACAGTGTTTATGTTCATGTGTAGTCTGTAGTAAAATGTCATTTCCATTGTTTTGGTATGCAAACCAGAGGCCTTCTGCAGCTCTCTGGTCTCCGCCTCTCTCTGGTCTCAGCCTCTCTCTGGTCTCAGTCTATCTCTGGTCTCAGCCTCTCTCTGGTCTCAGCCTCTCTCTGGTCTCAGTCTATCTCTGGTCTCAGCCTATCTCTGGTCTCAGCCTATCTCTGGTTAGGCTTGATTTAAAGCCTAGATTTAGATTTAGATTTAAGAACTTTATTGACATTGCAGAGTACAAGTACCATGGCAAGGCAAGTTTATTTGTATAGCATATTTCATACAACAGGGGCAATTCAAAGTGCTTTACATACAGCATGAAAAAAAATACATCAAGAGGAGAATAGTAAACAGATTAAACAATACAAATAAAATGATATGAATAAATATATATGTAGATCAACGTTTAATAAAAATAAAATTAATAAGATAACGAACAAGATAATACAAATGAATAAAAAAGACATGGATGGGAGTGTTAGTGTTTAATCATAACTGTTGCAAAACCTTTTGTGATTTCTTCAGGGAGTTTGTTCCAGGAGCATGCGGCAGAGTGAATAAAAAACTGCTGCAACGTGTTTTGTTTTTTACTCTTGGAATGATTACCTGATTAGTCTCAGCTGACCTGGAATATACCAGACAACGAAATGCAGTAAATAATCGTGTCTGGCGGGAAACATGTCAAGGCCACAACTAAAAATGGAAGAAAAACAATTAGTGGAAATGGTGGGAAGTGTGTATGAGGAAGAAAACATTCCTTGAGCTGTCATCATATGTCCACTGATAGAGACAGGAGCACAACAACACATAACTGACAGGGTCTGATAAACATGACATTTGGAGCGTAGTTGATACTATTTAAAGCAGCATGTTTGCCTCGTTAAACAAAATACCTAGATCCATATGTAAATAAATGCAGATTAATAACTCTGAAATACAATTGTTCAAATCCTAAACATGATGATACTTTGTCAATGCTTTGGAAATAGACAATTTAGACTTAAAAGTAAAAAAAAAGTGTGTGTGTGTGGGGGGGGGGGGGTAGTCCTTTCAGGCACTGGGAGGGCTGCTAAGCACTCTGCCTGCTTGCCGTGGTTGAATCCTCACGCTCCGCCAAACCTCCTCACCCTTTACTAAGCTGTACTACAACATAATGCAATGAGTCACACCGGAGCCAGGGTTTCAGTTCCATCCCCCTTTCCCTCACTCTCACTTTTTCTCACTCCCCCACTCCTGCTCTCTCCTTCTCTCTCAGGGACGTCTTGCCGTTCACCCTGAAGCTCCCAGAAGCCATCTCCGCAGCCAAGACCCCGACAGATCTGGAGGAGGTAGCCAAGCTAGGGACAGGTACGTGTATATCTGGAGAAAAAAAAAGTGGTGGCAGGTGGAAGCCTTACATTGTTGATACCATTTCCTGAGCCTTTCTGCATCAACCAGGGCAAACTAGTCCAGTAACTTTGCACAGTGATGTTAACCACACTCACAGCCTGAACCCAGATGACAGAATTCCACGAGCCTGAGCCACCCCTAGGAACAAAGCATCTCCCAGCCCCAGATCAGATCATGGGCATAGAACCAGGCATGCACTAGGGCTTCTGGTGCTTTCAAGTTAGGCCATAATGGGGTCTTTACGCTGTGACTAGTCCATGAAAACGACTCTCTTTGCAATGTCCAAAGACCCTAATGTCACTCTGCCTGACTGCCTCTGAAAGAGCCATGTATTCAGAAGTCTTTGTGACACACTGGTTTGATAACGTCCTTTCCTTTGGTGTGGTATTGAGTGATCTCCTCACACACAACAGGCCCGCTTGTTTGGCTGTTTCTCCTCTATGGAACATGAGGAGACTGTAGGCCGACTCAGACAATGCTGGGGTTTGTGTGTGGAGGTAGGTGCACGTCAGTGGAGGTTCAGATGGATCTAAAGCTAGCTCTGACGTCGGTATGGATGACACTTGCGGAGGGTGTGTGTTTGTGTGTTAGTACTGACGTATGGATGGTGTAACTTTATCTGTGCACCTGTGACGTGGTTCTGATTGAAACACAGTGAGAACAGTTTGTCTGAATACATAAAAGAACATGGGACTTTCTTTCTTTATGGGTCTATCCATCTGTCTGTCTGTTCGTCTGTTTGTCTAGCTGCCTTCGAGTATTGACATAATCCTCTATTCTGTTGGTCTGTCTGTCTGTCTGTCTGGTCTGTCTGTCTGTCTGTCTTGAAACAGTGAAGAAGGCAAATGCCAGAATGTGTTCCTTTTACCACTACTGAAATGCATTAAATGACTTAAAGTAATTAAGTTATGAAATGTCCTTGTAACCCTGCACCCTAAAAATGGGAGTTTAATGAGTCGATCCCACTGTTCTCCCTCTCTGGTCCAGCTGTCTGTCTATTCATCATTCTAGTTTCACGTCAATCCAGGTTTCTCTCTGTCACGTTGCCCTCAGCGTACTGTTGGTTCCCGGGGTGATCAGCTGTGACAGGGCTGAGCTCACCCCTCCCTGTGCTCTCAGGTGACTCATATAGGAGTTTTCAGTGCGGTCTGTTTAACCCTCGCCTCTCTACACCAAGTGGATGTCCTGCTAATGAAGTCAACTTATAGTATAAATGAAGGGCTTGAATTTGCTTGATTCAAAGATACATTTCACTATTAAAAAAAAATCCCATGCTATTATTAGTTGTACATTAAAATCATTCTTTATTTCAAATATATACGTATTTCACAATCACAACACACTCTCGGGTAAAAATAACCAGTTCACCAATATAAAATAGACACCAAAGGTTTTCTGAGAAACAGCTCAAACATAGAACAGTTAACGAGGAAAGTGAAAAACAAGATATTTTATTGATAACATTTCGTAACATTCTCAGAACACTGTCAATGACGACATACTAAACGGTATTTTGTTGACAAAGAAAATATCACTGAGCCGAAAATGAGAAGAGCTGGCAAGTTCAGTGAATAATAAAGCAAAAGAAGAAAAAAATAAGACCGGAGGAGGAGTAGGGTTCGGAAAAACTTTAGATAGAGCTGGTTGGTTGGCAGTCAAGCGAAAGACACGCAAGGAGGAGGGAATGCTGTGTTGACAGTCTGCCCACTCACATTAGCATGTTTGAGTCATTACAGAGCAGTGTATCTGTGTGTGAGAGATCGGGGGAGGGAGAGAGACGACACTCGAGCTTCAGTGTGAATAGAGGCAGCAGTGTGCTCTTGTCTTCTCTCATGCTGGCTAAACTACACTGAACTAAGTCTGAGCTAATCAGAGCTGGTCTCTGCTTGTTGGTCAATGTGAGTACAGTAAGTCAATGTTCCTCTCTCTCTCTCTATCTCTCTTGTCTTACAGTGTGGGTACAGTTCTCTTGTGTCTCTAGTACGATCGTGTTGTCTGTAGTTGGACTAGGATTGTTCTAGGATCTGTTGTACTCTGTGTGGTACAGCTGCCGTTTCTTGGATCTGTGTCATAGCATAGGCTTGTTCTAGAGACAGTGTCATTGTCATTGCGATGTCTTTGGCTGTTAAGTTAGTGGCTCTGTAGGCTGCGACCACCACAGAGAGAACAGTGTTCTACATCTATGGTGATGGTGACTACTATCTGGTGCTGTTCTACTGTGATTGTTGTTGGGGCGGGGGGGGGGGCAACTGTGGTATATGGTACAGTATAATGTACACAATAACCATATTGCTGCTGTGTGTTACTATTTCATAAATAGAGTATAAGGAGGAGAAAATATTCTTTTATTGAAATAAAACATAATGTTGAATGGATTATGACTAACTGACTCACAATGTGTAGGCTCTAGTGGTATTGTGAGTTAGAATAATGTGTTTTAAAATGTTGTTGTGAAGTGGCTTTATTTGGCATATTAGACTGGTCCTTGCAGTGTTGTTGTTGTTGTTGTTGTTGTGTGTCGGCAAATTGTTAGAATAATCTAAGTGTAACGTTGTTGAGGTTGTTGTTGTTGTTGTTGTTGTTAGGTCCGGTCCTCATGCTCTGTCTCCTCCGCCCCCACAGACTTCTGGGACTCTGAGCTGTGCCGCAGGAGGAAGAGTTCTGTCGCCTGGTTGTCGGGGGTGACCTCTCCAAACGACGTGCCTGGCCAAAGGCAAAGATCCGTTTCCACAGACACCACCGTCTCCGATAGCGACGGCAGACCCCGCCTCCGCACCCGCAGCCCCGCCCAGCTGGAGTGTTGCCAGTCGTCCAGCGGGGCTCTCTGTTTCATCAACCCCCTCTTCCTGAAAGTGCACCATCCCGAGGGGGGCGACAGTTTACCCCCCACCCCCTCCTCCCACCAGGACACGCTAGCTACACCCGTTGTCCACGACAACAACAACACCGACCCCCTCGACGACAACGGAGCTCAGTACTCTAGCGACATCCCCCGGAGACGTAGCGACCGCCCTCTGAGTCAGCCGCCCTCCGGGTGCAGCGTCGACAGCCCCCTGAGTCAGGACGGCTGCCGTAGAAACGCCGGTGAGAGGGTGAGCTGGCCCAATAGCGTGTCGCGTTCTCCGCCCCCCCCTCGGCCCCCTCCTCCCCGCTGTGTCCCCCGCCGCCCGCCACCCCTGCGCCCCCTGCGACAGCACAGCATGCCCGAGAAGATCTCCTGGATCAACCCCCCCAAGGACAAGGGGGGGGAGAGGGAGAGGGGCAGTAGCCTTCTCTCCCGCCTGGGCTCCTCTCTGAGCATCAGCCCCTCCTCTTCCTCTCCTCCCAAAAGGCTCAGCATCAGCGTTCCCATCTCCATCCCTCGTCCCTCCCTCCCTCCGTCCCTCTCCCTGTCCTCCTCCCCCCCCTGCAGGGCCAAGCCCCCCGTGCCCTCGCCCTCGCCCTCGCCGGGCCACCTGGACCCCGACTGCCACTCGGCGCTGGACGACGAGACCATCGAGAACGCCGTGTCTCTCAGCCTGGCGAAGCTGTCCCTCCGCAACAACGCCTCCTCCTCCGCCTACAACCCCGACGACGGAGGAGGAGACGGTAACGACGACCCCCCCCTCCTCCAAGACCCCGCCCTCCCCCCTCGTCACGGAGAGGAAGGGGGAGGAGGAAGAGGAGGAGGAGGAGGAGGAAGAGGAGAGCGCGTCCAGCGCCTGAGCGACATGAGCCTCTCCACCGACTCGTCCGACTCGCTCGACTTCTCCTCCCACGGCGGCTTCTTCTTCCCCCCGCTGTTAGAACCCAGCCCCCCCGCCCCCGCCGACATGGCCCCCCTCCCTCCTCTCACGCACCCCTACAGCAGCATGGAGGAGGAGGAGGAGGACGAGGACGAAGACGACGACGAAGACGAGCCGGACTACGGAGTGAGCCTGGAGAGCGACCAGGAGCAGGACCACGACCTGAACATGGCCCCTCCCGGGCTGCGCTCCAAGCGGCGGGCCAGCGCGGGGGCCCTGGTCATCCGCCGGGCCCTCAGGGGCCACCTGCGGAAGATGAGCGGGGTGTTCCTCAACTCCCTCCTCACCCCGGAGAGGCGGGCCGTCCGGAAGGTGCTGGAGCTCTCCCGGGACAAAGGCTCGTACTTCGGCAGCCTGGTGCAGGACTACCTGAGC
>NC_137692.1:14972816-14980316 GCF_963989245.1 Nansenia antarctica | reverse complement strand
TGTGAGTGTGACTCCATTGGAAACACATGGAGCAGACCCCAACTGCAGACTTGAGGTCTTGTAATGCTGGCGCTGCATTCTGGCTTTCAGACTTTTCAGACAGAGCTGTCCACTTCACATACTGTTTCTCAGGTGGCGGCAGAGTCGATGTACTTGTGTGTGTGTGAGTCGCTCATTCCAGAAGTGTGTGTATGTGTGCTTAGTGCGTATGCATGTGTGTGTGTGTTCTGTGGAAGTCTTATTGCATGTTAAGAGCCACAGAGCTGGTTAAACCTGCTGACTTTATTTTGAAACGACCAATTTTGTCAACCGTGGTGCCACCGTGGTGGTTTGATACGTCTTAACGATGTCAAAAGTGTGTAACTCAATTCTGACCTTGACTGTGGGGCTGAATCGTAATGTGTGTAGCAGAATTAGATTAGATGTGAAGAGGAGTGTTGAGTGATTTGAAGAGAGGGAGTGAGAGTAAGTGAGTGAGAGGAGGGAGGAGGGATACAATCCACACAAAGAGGATGTCAGGTTTTGGATAACGACGTCCACCGCTAGCAGTGGGGGAAAAGCTGCTGTCTGCAGATGTGTTCAGCCAAAACCTGCTGACTTAGCCCCATTCTGCAGTGCAGTCAGCACACGCGCAGGCAAACCCACACGCAAAACCCACACTTATTCAGCGCTGTGGTTTTCGCCTCCCTCCCTGCCTGTATCCATCCTGTTAGTGATGCAGTAATAGCCTTAGGGGGGTTTTGAGCAGATTTAGTCAAAACTGAGATCTTCAGAATGACTTGATGGCATGATAAGGACGGCATCATTATCCCACTAACCCCTAGGAACCTAGTAAGATTGAAGATAATATATTCATATTGTTGGGGCCAGCCATATTAGACGGAATGAATTCAATTGAACGGGAAGAGTGTGTCCACACTTTTGACTGGTACCGTAAGTGACTGTGTCTCTCTCTCGCTACCCATACAGATCAGGTCCTGGAGAAAGCCATGCATAAGTGTGTTCTGAAGCCCCTCAAAGGCGTGGTGGGGGCCGCCCTCCAGGAGTTCCAGGTACGCAGCGGGGCGTGGCGAGAGCTGAAGGAGAACCTCTCGTTGGCCAAGGCCCGTCTGCCGCAGGAGATGGGCGTGGCGGACGCCCTCCCCCCTGACCCGGTCGCCATAGAGAAGATCCGGCACAAGTTCCACACCATGTGTAAACTGTACTCCCCAGAGAAGAAGGTGACACTGTTACTGCGTGTGTGTAAACTCATCTACACAATCATGGAGGACAACTCGGGTAAGCGTACACACACACACACACACACACACACACACACACATATACACACAAATACACATTTACACACACACGTGTGAGCGTACGCCATATAATATATGTGTATTTGTGTGTGTTGCTCAGGTCGTATGTACGGTGCTGATGACTTCCTCCCGATGCTGACCTACGTGTTAGCCCAATGTGACATGCCTCAGCTAGACAACGAGATACTTTACATGATGGAGCTCCTGGACCCCTCTCTGCTTCACGGAGAAGGTACGATACAGAACCCCGTCTGCGCTCGCTCCAGGCCAGGGGTCACTAACCCTCGCTGCTTCGGTGAACGAAGGAACCGTGTTGTTCAGCTTGTGCCCAAAATGACATAACACCTAGTCAACTTAATGTGCACCTGGTTTGGGGGTCTTTCATAACTATCATGCTAACCTGAACTGTGGTGCTTTTTTTCACAATGTGGTGGTCCTTTCTCAATTGTTACCAACTTGATTCCTCATGTCTTCTTAGTCTCGACCTCCTCAAAAAGCATTGGAGGGCAATATCTAACGGGAGGAACCTAGAGGGTCTCTTCCTATTGGTTTTGAGTAGAAAGCATGTGGAAGATGGAGTAGAGGACAATTGAGCAATGTCATATAAAATCTGGTGACATAATGTGTTATTGGGCCAGCCCAGCTTGCCTTTAGAGAGCTACACTGTGGAAAGCAATGGCACCAAAACAATTTTATTGCAGCTACAGGGTTCTATAAGGTTCTATCTCCGTTTAGGGCAGTTCAGAGATATTGAGCGTCAAAGTGTTTACATTCCATTATGTTTTGTGAGATGGAACCTTTGTATTTTATGAATTACTAACTCAAAAATGTCAACATTTAAAAAAATAACACCACACAGGCATTAATAAACACCTAATGGATCAGATTATGTAAAAAACTTTTGTTTTACAAAAATGGAGATAGAACCTTATAATTCTAACGTCACGAGGGGCAGGTATAGGCTCCAACCTATTGGTTGCCTATTGGTTGTATTCCTGAAAAGTGACTTATCTGTTGTCAGTTTAGAATGTAACTTGTGTGAGTTTGACCCTGCGACACACCAGTGTCATGTCCAGGGGGTGTACTTGTACATCAAGCCGCCTCACGCTACGGAAACAGGAGATGGGCAACTACCCTATGGGCCATTAGGCTCGAGAACCATCGGTTCTCAAGGCTACTTACTTTGTGTGAGTTTAAGTCAGTGTCTTAGTGGTCTCCTATGCATCAGACTTCTTTCTACCCAAACCCAGGAAATAATGGAATGCTTGAATACGACTGTGAGATTTTAGAGTGGTGTTCAACCCCTCTCTCTCTCTCTCTTTTGTTTTATTTTAGGTGGTTACTACCTGACCAGTGCGTACGGAGCCATGTCCCTGATCAGGAACTTTCAGGAGGAACAGGCTGCCCGTGTGCTCAGCTCAGAGACACGCAACACACTCCACCAGTGGCACCGCCGGCGCACAACCCTGCGAACAGCGCCCTCCGTGGACGACTTCCAGGTAACACAACTGTGCATATCTTTTTTTGGATGACGTTTCACTCGGTCGGTGCCAGGTTTCTTGCAACTGCATAGTGGGGGGGGCTGCCCTCCCTGTGAGAAATACAGTGATGTGATAACTGTACGCGAGTGTTTGAGTTCATGTATTTCTCTATTTTCATCAGAACTACCTGCGCGTGGCCCTCCAGGAATTGGACAGCGGCTGCACGGCCAAAACCCTGCTGGTTCACCCCTACGCCACCACCGAGGAAGTCTGCCAGATCTGCGCCCATAAGTTCAAAGTTCACGACCCGCAGAGCTACGCTCTCTTCCTGCTCACCGAGGGCTCCAGCCAGCAGCTAGCGCCTGACACCTACCCCCAGAAGATCAAGGCCGAGCTACACAGCCGACCGGAGGCCGCGCCCTTCCACTTCGTCTTCCGCCGCTTGGTTAACTCCGCCGACCTGCCTGTCACCCCTCACGACCCCCAGCCTAACCTCAACGACCTCACCGTGACCTACGAGGCCCAACCTAACCTCAATGACGTCACCATGACCTCCGACTCTCGGCCTGACCTCAGTGAAATCGTGCCATCCTCTCCTGACCCCGACCCTGACCTCAGTTACCTCACCTTGACCCCCTCTTCTGACCCCCTGCCCAATATGAACCTGGGACTCTGTTCCAGTCTCAGCCTTAGTCTCCCCCCCAACAAGCAGGATGGCAGCAACTCATCCTTCTGAGTCTAGAAACCCTTTCTTCACTCACCCTCGTTGTCTTAACTGGACATAACTGGCTTAAAGTGTACTTAACTAGACTAGGTGAAGTTGAGCTTTGCTTAGCAGAGCTTAGCTTCCTTTTTGGGTTATTGTTCTCTCTTGAAAGGGCATCCTCTTAGCGGAAATATCTGTCTGAGGACAGGGGGAGAAAGGTTTTTTGCCACAGCTCTATTTGTGGACCTTGGGGACATGGCACGCGAGGAGCACACACGCGTGAGGGTGAACACTGCTCAAAGCATAAACACAAACAGGGCTGACATGAACCTTTCATACAGACTTTTAAATGGCCAGTCTATGTGTTGTTACAGACAGACAGACAGACAAACTGTCTTTTGTCTGAAAGTCAGGAAGGATTCTCGCAAGGGCTGATTCAAAGTCAGTTTTGACGTTTTTACACCTAGCGGTTAAGCGATGGGTACCTAGAGGGGAAGCTGATCTGGGATCTGCACATGGGGGTACTTGTTTGTCTTTGTCCCTTGCGGTGGTGTAACATAATGATGTAACCTTTCTGTTAAATAACTTTCTCAGGCAGAAAAGGACCGACGAGTCTATTAATGCATATACGGCAAATCCTTTATGTTGGTGACACTATACTTTTTCTTTTTACTTGTTGCAGTTTCTGGTAAACTGAATAACGCAATTGTCTTTTTATGGAATAGCATAATATTATTGCATGTTTATTTGTCAAATGTCAGAAGCAGGCATGTCTGCCAGTGATTATTGAAATTATTACATTTATGGTCTTATGATTATCCAGGAGATATGATAGATACTGGCTAATACTGTACATCCTTCATGGTTTCAAAGTGTATCTTTAGTTAATGGAGGACTCCTCCCATAAAGACTGTGTGGTCATTAGGGATGATTGACAGGACCACGGCTTGGTCTACAGTGCCAGCCTAGAACAGCTGACAAGGTCATGAATATGTGATGGGGTCTGGTGAAAAACGTAATTTTTCTGTTTTTTCCTGGTTATGAAATTGCAGATTGTAAGCTTTCAATTGATTTGATTTGATATGTTTATTTGAGAAGGGACAGTGCAAACTCCCATGTATTACAATGTTACAAGAAGCTTGTAAACAAGCTAGATTATAGCCAAGACTAGTTTCCATCTGTTGTCCGTTAGAGGATGTTACCTGGAAACATAAAACATCTAAAAACATACAAACATTCGATTAAGACAGCAATGGCAGTAGTACTATACGAATCAGAAAATATGATACTAGCAATATTTTTTTTAAAAAGGGGCATGTTGCATATTGAGGGAAAATACATGTATGCAACAAATCGCAATAACGCTTTAATACATAATACATAATATTACAGTAATTCATTCACTGCTATCCATGAAACACGCTGCTTAACTATTAATGTGCGCAGGTTTGGTTTGTCACCAGCCATTCCTTTAGTTGTGTTTTAAAGGTGCTACGCGTGGGGCATTCTCTGATTTCATGTGGCAAACTATTCCAAAAGTTGCCACCCTTTATTGATAGAACGGTCCGACCAAAGGGTGTGCGCCTGTAGGGGATCACGCAGTCCCCTCTAGCAGAGGCCCTGGTGGCCCTGGCGGTACTGTTGGCTAACCGTCTAATAAGGACATCTAATGGGGGGTGGTGCTAGGCCCTGCAGGACCTTAAATATGATACAAACGTTTAAAAAATGTATTAGGTTCTCTAGGCTGATGATATGATGTATCATACATTGAAAAAAGAAAAGACATTTTTCATTCACTGAAAACAGTAAACGCTCTGAATCGCATTTGCTACCATCGTATTGGTAGGTAGGTAGGAGCTAATAAGTAACATAATTATGTTAACATCTAACAGCACATCACAACATGCTGAGATAACATCAACATGCTAAAAACATATAACTACATAATTAGATGATCACACAGTCCTTGCTTTTGAACACGTCCTAAAATGTAATTCTGCCTACGGCAGACTATACAGTGAATCCAATTCACAAATTATTAGTATTTAGTGATCCTAAAACTGTTGTTTGTTATATCGGGTGAGCTCTCGTCATATGCAAAAAAATGGAAAACAATTGTCTTTTTGTTTTTTTTACTTGAGAATTGGTGACATCCGGACTTTTTCACCAGGCCGTGTCACATATTGTACTACTGGCAATATTAATAGTAAGTTGGCGTATGAAATTACAAATGTTTGTTGTGTTGACTCTCAAGCTGGTCTGAGATTATACGCAGTCACACATCAGCTCTTGGCAATTTTGAGGGCTGATTTTTTCAGCTTTTGTGGTTTTGAGTGTTGAGTATGGGAATGAAGGGAAAATAGGATGGAAAGAGAGAATAGATGGAATGTGAAGGGAATAGATAAACGAGAGGCAAGAGAAGTATTTGATAGTGTTTGTTTTGAATCATGTATTGGACCAGGAGAATTTATTGGTATGACAAGAGAATCACTGTTACCAACACTACCTAAAAACAGAGAGTATTCTAGCAATAGATCAGTAATTCAATGTGGACATTATTAAATGTAGACTTGAGTGATGCTGGTGTTTTAGAAAAGCAACAGAGAAGTGGAGGAGGAAATTGTGATAAAGAAAAGCAAGAGTAGCCAGAGTGCAATTGTCAGGCAATCCAGTAGCATATTGTTAGAAACACTATGTAGCCTATAATTGTTAGTTATAATGTATTGAAATATGTATTAAAAGATCGTATCTTGTTTAGAACAAATGTGTACTGTTATATAATTGATACTCTAACAAGATGTAATTATGCAAAAGTAGTATTTATATGTGTCTGTGCAGGGATTTTTCACAGATGGTATTTTTGCGGTGCATGTCAGTTATATTGATATTCCAGTCAAGATCAACCAGATGTGTACGTTCCTACTTCAGTGAATGATAATGTTCTTTGTACTCAATAAATATTGGTCATGAACATTACTTTCACCTATCTGTATAGCTATGCTTGCTTCATCAAGATTACTACTGTTCTCTTACATACCCCTTTCTTTGTATAATATCTTTCTGACAGTTCTTATTTGAACACATCTTATTTAGAGGAGTGCTCCCTCTAGTGTCTATATTCAACTCTGGGATTGACATACAGTAATGTCCTTGGATTGATCAGGGAGTTCAATTTGAGTTGTGTGTAGGTCGGAATAAAGATTTGATGTAGTTGTAATTAAGTAGCTATAGTATTAATGCACGGAAGTAATGGTTCAATTGCAGTGATTCATGTTAATTAACCACATTTGACACTACATTCAATGCTGGCAAAATGTGAGCTTTTCCCCTGTGTGGTTAGAGCTACAGTAGCATCAGATTGACCAGGTAATACTTAAGGGCCCTGAGTGAAATATGCCCTAATAAGGTAATATAGAGCAAACGTGAAGAAGAAATCCTTCCACAGTGTCAATGGGAATTTCAGTGTGATGAAGGAAACGTATGCCTAGGTCCTTTTCAAATGTAACTCATTGGATTGATTGAGTGTCAGTCAATTATAACTGGGCCTCAAGATCAATCTTGTTCATCTCTTTCTCTTTATACCTTGAGTATCTTATCTATTTATCATGTTCTACTCATGCTTATCTTTTCTACCACTAGAGTGAGCTGTAGGCTTTCATTTCAACAGTAATCTCACAAAATTCAATTCAAGAAGACACAATGGCACTGTCATTCATTTGGAAAGAGAGAGAGAGAGAGATCATCTCAGTACTACTTACATGTATTTGAAAGACCTGCACAAGAAAACAGATAACCAAACTACCGTACTGCTTGGCACTAATTCAAAGTTCAAGTTATTGAACAAAATACTACTGTTATCTAATGTCTGAGGTATCTGATTTTGATATTGCAATGTTGTTAAGATGTTGCAAACCCCCTCTGTGCACTCGTTTAGGGAAAAACCTTGAAAAACCTCATTACACATGTATTTTTTTTAAATACCTTCAAAACCAGTTGCAATGTATACATGCTC
>NC_137692.1:14887816-14967816 GCF_963989245.1 Nansenia antarctica | reverse complement strand
ACTTGTTCTTGTCAGCTTCTAGCTCAGCTGTGGTGTTGCAGCAGCATATATACAAGGGGGGTAAGGTGAGGAGGACAGGGATGTGGGAAGAAGGGGTCCATGAAAAAGAAAAGGCGTTCTGAGTTCTGAGTTCTAGGTTTTGAGTTCTGAGTTCTATGTTCTATGTTCTATGTTCTGAGTTCTAACAAGTCGTTTCATGAAGGAATATTTACCACCCCGCTATGATCTGTCTGTGTTCCCCCCATCATGAACCACTCACTACCAGGCAGATTACTACGACGAATCTGGCTCAGGCATGTCGCTCATCATGCTTTCCATGTTGTTTGTTCGCTACTGAGCTAGTTCGATTAGCGAGACAGTGTAAGGTGAGATGTAACACAACTGCATGATCTGCTTTGCTAGCCCAAGTCATGTTCTAGTTGTCTCATTCATTGACTGTCGTTTCTTGACGTTATAGCCCTTCCATTCAAGTCATTTAGTGCATTACCAACCCAAAGCCGTGTACATATAAATAAGTCAATGAGAGTTATTTGTTCATGTTTCAGTTGTTCAATGTTCTTCACCGCTTACTGACGAGTTCCTCAAGAAACTTTGCTGTGATTTGCGGATGTAAACAATGTGATGTCATCTTGGGCACACTCGATGTACACCGTTCACGTCTGGGTGGGCGGAGCTCTTTATCACGTCTGGGTGGGCGGAGCTCTTTATCACGTCTGGGTGGGCGGAGCTCTTTATCACGTCTGGGTGGGCGGAGCTCTTTACGTCTGGGGGGGCGGAGCTCTTTATCACGTCTGGGTGGGCGGAGCTCTTTATCACGTCTGGGTGGGCGGAGCTCTTTATCACGTCTGGGTGGGCGGAGCTCTTTATCACGTCTGGGTGGGCGGAGCTCTTTATCACGTCTGGGTGGGCAGAGCTCTTTATCACGTCTGGGTGGGCGGAGCTCTTTATCACGTTTGGGTGGGCGGAGCTCTTTATCACGTCTGGGTGGGCGGAGCTCTTTACGTCTGGGGGGGCGGAGCTCTTTATCACGTCTGGGGGGGCGGAGCTCTTTAAGTCTGGGGGGGCGGAGCTCTTTATCACGTCTGGGTGGGCAGAGCTTTTTATCACGTCTGGGTGGGCGGAGCTCTTTATCACGTCTGGGTGGGCGGAGCTCTTTATCACGTCTGGGGGGGCGGAGCTCTTTATCACGTATGGGGGGGCGGAGCTCTTTATCACGTTTGGGTGGGCGGAGCTCTTTATCACGTCTGGGTGGGCGGAGCTCTTTACGTCTGGGGGGGCGGAGCTCTTTATCACGTCTGGGGGGGCGGAGCTCTTTAAGTCTGGGGGGGCGGAGCTCTTTATCACGTCTGGGTGGGCAGAGCTTTTTATCACGTCTGGGTGGGCGGAGCTCTTTATCACGTCTGGGTGGGCGGAGCTCTTTATCACGTCTGGGGGGGCGGAGCTCTTTATCACGTATGGGGGGGCGGAGCTCTTTATCACGTCTGGGGGGGCGGAGCTCTTTATCACGTCTGGGTGGGCGGAGCTCTTTATCACCTCTGGGTGGGCGGAGCTCTTTATCACGTCTGGGTGGGCGGAGCTCTTTATCACGTCTGGGTGGGCGGAGCTCTTTATCACGTCTGGGTGGGCGGAGCTCTTTATCACGTCTGGGTGGGCGGAGCTCTTTATCACGTCTGGGTGGGCGGAGCTCTTTATCACGTCTGGGAGGGCGGAGCTCTTTATCACGTCTGGGGGGCGGAGCTCTTTATCACGTCTGGGTGGGCGGAGCTCTTTATCACGTCTGGGGGGGCGGAGCTCTTTATCACGTCTGGGTGGGCGGAGCTCTTTATCACGTCTGGGGGGGCGGAGCTCTTTATCACGTCTGGGGGGGCGGAGCTCTTTATCACGTCTGGGTGGGCGGAGCTCTTTATCACGTCTGGGTGGGCGGAGCTCTTTACCAGTATCATCAAACACTTTAGGCCTGTGGGCTACTTTTGTCCCCCGTGATAAAATCGGAGTGTACTGTGGATCTCGCGATAGCTCTGGGGACAATTTTGACAACTTGAATGCTGTGTCTTGCCATAGATCCAGCATTTACAAAATTACAATACCTTACAGGGCGTGCTATATGCAGGGGTGCAAATTCACGAGTATTTACACCTTTTGCGAATTATTTGTTGTTCATTAATATATGCAAACTGTTTTATTTATTTATTTATTTATTAAGTTGGTTAAACTAGTTAAGCTAGCTAGGTGTAGCCCATTGGCTTGGGCTATCACACGTAGCTTTCTTGTCCACGGTTACCATGGTAACGGTAGCGGCAACTGCTACCATGGTAACGGTAGCTATAGATTTATGGAAGGAGAATCAGTTGTAGTAACGATAGGAGATTTGTCAGTTGTGATATGGGAGTATGGAAATTTGATAGTAACTTTGTACATTTGGGAATAAGATTAAGTAACGTTACAAAAATATATTTTGTAAGAAGAGTGAAATAAATGTTTATTGTGAATTATTGTAAATATTGTTATACCTCTCAGTTGGCAGTTACCCCGAGACTCAATAGCTGAAGACAGCTAGCTCACCTTTTTTTATTTATATTATTCTTCCGGAATAAACTAAACATAAAGTATGATACCTGTGAAGTCTCCTTGTTCTTCATAAATGCAACTCCCCCCCCCACCACCATTTTTGTTGTTGTTGTCATCACCAGTTAAATTCAGAAATTACTCTGATTGGCCCAAGGGGAGGCTGTATAGTAACAACTGAAATTCCACATTTAAAAACAATGTCAGCATCTCCTGTCCAATTTGAGCTACAGTCAGGAAATTCGGTACATATTTTCATTCCCTCGTGAGCAACATGTTTCTCTTTATGGACCATTTGTTTTTATTCCCTCTCCCATTAATCCCCAAAACATATGTTTGAATAATTGTCACCAATTCACACAAGGGTGGCACTACTTGTCTTTAGTAGCCAATTCCAGGCTTCTCCACCCAACAGGAGAACAACAGCTTAAAAACTAGCAACAGATTGTTAGCTTGCTTGTGCTTGGTCTGGTGTAATCACGTTTGCTAACATTAAACCAAACAATATGAGAAGACCGACATTGTTTTCTTTATTGATAACATTTCACTGTAAACTTACTCATTCACATTTTGATCAATCTTATCAGTCATATAGACTTTATTTCCACACCAGGTTATTTTTAGTTGCATTGAACAGTTTGTGATGCTTGTGAGTTGATCAATACAACCTGCAATAGAACTAGCTTGGTGGAAACAGTTCATGCAATGCTTGTTTACGGGTGGATGGAGGGGAGAGGGGAGAGGGAATGGTTGTAGTTGGTCAGCTGTTTGTGAGCTCAAATGCTACGTTCACATGACTTTGCTTGTTGAATGTATTCTCTGACCTCATAACCCCCCTCCCTGTCCTTGCAGAGCTCTATGCCAGCAATTATGACAATGTTAGCAGACCATGCAGCGCAGCAGCTGCTGGACTTCAGCCAGAAACTGGACATTAACCTGCTGGATAATGTGGTGAATTGTCTCTACCACGGGGTGGGACCACAGGTAAGTGCCACCTGGCTCAGTAGCTACAAAGTAGACTATCAAGTGGTTGAAGATACTGTGTGGGATTGATGCTCTTCAGATTGTACAATTCTGTTGTGATGTTTACTAAATAGTTAACATCAGCCGGGCTAAGTAAGTGCCTGTTTAATGCCCATGATCAGGACGTACCTTAGTGCTGTGTTGAATAAAAGAGCAAAAGGGGGTTAGTCAATTTATGTTGTTCAACATAAATAGACTGAAGATGTCCATAGGTGTTCTGTTACAAGCATTTGCCATTTTTTCCACTGTGCTTCCAGGGAGATTGTTTATGTTTTTCTTCTTAAACCTTGTTTCATGTCATTTAGCAAAGAATGGCGCAAGAGGTACTGACCCATTTGAAAGAGCACCCGGATGCGTGGACGAGAGTGGACACCATCCTGGAGTTCTCCCAGAACATGAACACCAAAGTAAGCCAGATCCTGGGCACACTAGGGAAGGGACCTAATCTCTGTATCTCTGTAAGATGTGCTTATTTTCAGAACTTTAAAAACATGATAACATTGATTTAACATGATTTAAAACACGGTTTGATAACATACACAAACACTATAGGCCAGGCCATCATTGTGTCTGCTGAACACTGTTGATCTCCCTATGCCCCCAAATGACCCGATTTGTTAAATACTTGTGGGGGTGATATACTCTGCTGGTGTTGTTATGGAATTATAACACTGATGTAGGCATGTTGCCCTCCTGCTCTTTAGAGTCTCACACTACCGGGGCATCTCTCAGCTAAACAGTCTTCAGTGTGAATCTGCATGCCTCTCCATCACCTCTGCAGTGAAATGCTTTAGTACGGTGCTTACAGTGCTCAGTAATGCTCCCCCCTGCACTTGCACAGCTTAGAGAGCAACCAGACTACACACTGAAAACCTTGTATGCGCCAGACCATGTCAACTTGACAATGACAGACATGCCTTCTAGTTTATTGGCAAAACAAATATAAGGTAACATTAATTTGGTCAATTTAGATTAGGCAAATGGAATGTTACCTTACCCAGTACAGTATCTGTGCCATCATGGAGAGTATAGATCTAGGCTTATATGCTTAGTACCTGTATTAAAGACTTCTTCATAGTGATGGTAACGTGTGCTTTTTCCTATTTTGCTTGCCTGTAAGATTGCTCTTAACACTGACATTCATTACTAATGTCTTGAGTTGATCTATCAACAGTATTTGTAGTTTCAAATTTGTAATTTGCCCAAAATGATCGCATTAGAGGAAAAGAAAGGAAGGAAACAGAAAAGGTAAACACCTCTTGAATTTGTCTAAATTCTGCATTCACCTTTTTCATTTATTTAAAAAAAATAACAGTGCATAAATTTAAAAAAGCACTTGTGAACGTTTGGCTTTGTTCATAATTGATCATTTTACTGATTTTTATTTTGTCAAGAAATTGAATGAATTCAAGTTGTGACTCTTTGATATTAATCATAATGTTCCATTATGTTGATTGCTTGTAATAGGAAGAAAAGGGGTGTGTCATCCTGTGCATCTTGACACAGCTAGGCTTTGACGGCAGGCCTCCACAAGGTCTACCCTTTTGATTCCCTTTGACTGAATTCTGTTCATCCGTTTCTATTACATCTGTTTCATTGGGCAGAGGGAGGGTGCAGACTGCAGTCAGTAGGTTCCATCGTAGAGGTGTAGAGACTTACTATTTCACCTGTAGGGATCACGGCTCTCTCCCTGTCTCTTGTCTCTTCCTGTTTCCACCTCTCTGGTTTCCTCTCTGATCTCTTGCACATCCTCAAAACCTTGCGATTACCGTAGGTTTATTTTTAAAAAAGAAAAAAAGGGTTGCAAGGTGTTGCCCTGACTCTTTTTTGTTCTCTTCTGATCTTGTGTTGTTTCTGTCCTGTCTGTGGAAATTAAAGGTGTAACAAAAAGGCCCTCGGAGCGTTTGATAGGCACCCGTTACTGTTGTACAGTTAGACGCTCGAAGAGGGTGGTTCACCTTTAATGATTTTCTGCAATTCATCTCCCCTCCCTGCGACCTTTGACACTAACACTTGCATTTCATGTATTTGTTCAATCACTGGCTGTTTTCCCACAATTCCTTTGAATCGCTGATCCCTACAGTTGAAACACTACCAATCCAAATAACAGTAGATCAAATAATGAATACACTAACTTGTAAAATATTTGTTTGTTTGTTTTCTTGCTTGTCTTTAAAAAAATAAAGGGGATGAATATATAGGGGGAAAAAGTCAAACCTGTCGGTGGTCTTGCTGTTCCTTATGAGAGACACCAGTTTATGGTTAAAACAGGACTTTACTCATTTGGTTCTTTTTTTTTTGGTGTAGCTGAGGTTTGTTAGGGTGTGGCTATTTGCAATTGCGTTGACCTTAAAGTGAGGGGCAGTAAAGGCCGATTTAAAGTTCTGCGTCGAATTTACGTGCGTAGCTTACGTTCCCTACGTAAGGGCTCTCGCACTTTACACTTCTGCGTAGGCCGCGCTGCAATTACACCATCGCTAGGTGGCAGTGTGTTTTCTATGCCCCTGTGCTGTGCCTCTTCCGGTTAGGAACGCAACAGAGCTCAAAGCTCAAAGCGGCATAATAGCGATCTTTTTGTTGTTATGCTTGTTGTAAATAAAAGTTATATGATGCATTGAAATGACATTAAACTAAGATAATACGATGGTTATCATAATTTTTCAAATCTTTATTAATAAGTAATTACAGAAAAAGTGAATGACATTTCTATCATGGCTTCCGCATTTTGGCCGACGAGAGAGTCGGAATCTTGTCTGAATCATGTGCTACCAAGCGGACCAATCACAGAGCTGACGCGTACGCGTACGCTCTGATGCGTACCTGATTTTTTGAGAGGAGCGCGTCAAGGCTACGCACGGTCTCGCGGGACTACGTAAGCTTACGCGTAGCCTACGGCGTCGACTTTACGCAGAACTTTAAATCGGCCTTAAGGCATAAGTGAGTCTTGCCTTGACCCCTTAAAGGCTAACATTTGCATAATGGCAGTTTTACCGAAACCACTATCTCTTAGTATGATGCACTATACTCCAAGCAGCCAAAGACAGTGGACAGTTTAATCGTTTTCTTTTCTCCCCTGTCTTTCGCTTTCTGGTGTGATACTGGGAGAAACAGCAGGACTTCTACATGGTTTCAGCCAAATGTTAGCTCATAGGGACCAATAAAGACAATCCAAATGAATGTTTACATAATAATATCTGCATGAAAAAGTGGTTCAATCCAATTGAATCATTTGAAAGAAAAGTAAGATATGTCAGGCAGGCACAATTAACAGCAAATAATTGTTTTGTACCGTTACTCCAATGCACAGCTTGTTGTTGATCAGTGTTGATGTTGTGACTCCTCCCCCCTGACACCGTTCTCTCCTTATGCATTACAGTACTATGCTCTGCAGATTCTGGAAACGGTTATCAAAACGCGATGGAAGATTCTGCCCCGAAATCAGTGCGAAGGTAAGCTGTGCTCACCCACCTCTTGGCTTCTACCTGCTCAAGACTGAAGACTCAAGGGGCGCTTAGGTGGCGTAGTGGATTAAGCGCTGACCATGTACCGCAGGGATTCCGGCTCGATTCCAGCCGCGGACATATCCTGCATGTCATCCCTTCTCTCTCTCTCACCCATCCTTCCTGTCATAATCACCTTTAATCACCTGTGTCTGTCATTAAAAAGGAAAAATATGAGTGGGACTGCCCCACTCAGAAAAAAAAAGAAAAAAAAGACTGAAAACAAGAGTGAAAATATCCCTTTAGATGTGTGAGTTGACCATGATGACATTGAGCGACGTGTACTTGCTCATAGTTGGAGAAACTATGGGCAGATTCATTCAGACCTCCTTTGGAATATTGCTGTTGACACTGTGAGGAGCCTTAATTGTGCCAGAGACACTCTCTCCTTTTACTGCCCATCGTGCGGTTGCCAAGTTGAGTGGTGTCCCCTGCTAAGCACGCCGGTTGCTTTTCTGCTTGGCTGGGTTGTATTCACCACTGCAGAAAGGTTGTATTCTGCACCCTGGCACTTCTTTACACGAGGAAAGGACCAAAACTGCTGTTTTTGGGATTGCAAAGACGTTAGCCTAGTGTAGCATCCTACGGTAAAACTTGCAAACACTTGGGTTTGCAGTATCTATCTGCTCTGTTTGTTTAGAGGTCTTTTAGATCTTGGTACGGGCTGGGCATCTTGGTAGATTATCTATTTGTTTCCTCAATTGTTGACATAGAAGAGCCACTTAATCATAGAATTATGATTAAGTCCTCACGCAGCCAAAGCTCCATCCACTGTGACTAGCGTCTATAGTCCCATGTAGAGTATGTACTGTACACTGACAGCAGTACAGAAAGGACAATTAGCGTACAAAATTAAGTTTGTTATATTCTATACCTTCCAGGGTTTTTTTGTTTTATTAATTACTGTTGATATGATGAATGAATGAATGAATGGTCTTTATTGTCATTGATATAGTACAGGTACCAAACAACGACATTTGGGAGGGGGGGCTCCCCTGGTGCTAGGAAAAAAAACTAAAAACAAGAAGGGAAAAGAGCTGGTTTACATAAATAAACCAACATGTTCAACGAAAGTGTATAATTCCATGTTTTCTCCCTTACTACTTAGGCTGACATTCCTTTTTTCGGTAAACTGATTTGTTGTTAGCTGCTGTTTATCATTAGCCAGTAATGCTCTCACTGCAATGTAGATCAGGGAAATAGATCTAGTGATCTGGACATAGAAACAAGAAAGATGGAAAAGAATCACACAAAAGGTTTGAAAGAGCTGTACCTCTGGCTTTTGATAAGACTCCTGAACTGTAATTGGAATTGGATGTTTTTCTTTTATGTGACAACAAAAATAGAAGTAATCAAGTTTGTCCAAGTTACTCGTGTTCATGTTCCCCCCCTACAATGTATTTTCTCATTGACCTGTTGACTTCCCACTTTACTGTAGATGCCTGACGTTTGTTCAAGTGGCAAACCCAATGCAGTGCATGTCATTTCCCCCTCTTACGTTAGAGTTGTACCTCACTGCTGGGTCGTGCACAAACCATATCCACACTCACTGTGGTCAGAAGGGTGTTGCTATAGTGGCAGCCTTGAGGAAAGGCTAAAGAGATGATGTACACAAACACTCCTTCTGCCACTGCTGTCTGAGCTCCGAAGTGGAGGATTAAGAACAACGGTCTGTCTGCTCTGATTTTAGAGCGCTCTGTTTTTAACGTCATAGAGCACTCTGATTTCAGTTAATTTACGAACGGTCAGTTAAAAGTTGATACAAAGTGTAAACATGGCAGACACCAATGATAACATTACCATCATTTCGTTGGCGGCCAACAAATTTGCTGCATATATATATATATATATATATATATATATATATATATATATATATATATATATATATAATATATTGTATAGATTATTGTCTGTTGTTATAATCTGTCTAAATCAAAATCTAGCCAGCATATGTAGCCATCAATGTATTGTCCATCAATTAGAAATGATTGGGCCTCTTTAATGCACCTTTTACTGTATTCTTCTTCTTTGCATGTAATCAGTAGTTCCACAGACAGTAAAGCAACTGGCATAGACAGCTCTTTGCAGCTTCAACCACTCCAAAGCCACACAGCTGTAACACAGGGTTAAAACTGTCTGCAGCATGCATGACTGCAAACTGGATTAGAGAGAGGAAAACACTCTGCTAACTGCCTCTTCACCATGCTACTGTAGATGGTTTTTTTCAGGGTTCACCTATGTGCACTGGACCAGAAGGTGGTGTTATTTGTAGATGGACACAATAGTTGTTTTCCAGGCGGCCCTCTATGAAGGGATGGTCCAGGCGGCCCTCTATGAAGGGATGGTTGTATATAACTATTCTCCCTTTTATGGGAGACTTTCACACGTCTTGTTCTTTCTGCTTGCAGGGATTAAAAAGTATGTGGTTGGCCTTATTATCAAGACTTCGTCAGATGCAACAAATGTTGAGGTGAGTAATGCCAAATGTATCTGTTATGATGTTGGGAGATCAAGGAAAGTTAAAATCATATGTCTATGTTTTGAATTCATGTCTTAAAGCACAAAGGATACAGCCAGCATACCTCAGGCTCACTAGAGACCTAGTTCAATTAGGTTTGCATCTACATTCACAATGACTGTAAGCAAGCAGAGACATACTGTTAATGACATCTGTAACATTGTCATTTTTACAGCATATAAGTACTTAAGGTTTATACCTGTGTTAGATGATAGTCTGATTTGTATTTCAGAAAGAAAAAGTGTACATCGGAAAGCTGAACATGATCCTTGTTCAGGTAAGAATTTTGAGGTGTGGGAGGGGGCAATTAGATCTCAAGAATATAGGAAATGAATTCAATTTTCACAGTATAACAACAAGTCAATTAAACTTCTGGGATATCGATCTGTCCAGTTAGGAAGCGTTATTTCACCTGCTTTGGTGCAAATGAAAGCGACAACAGGTATACAGGAGAGGCAACAGCAAGACAACCCCCAAAAAGGACGTTATTTTGCAGGTGGTGGCCACAGACCATTTCTCTATCCTTCTCCTTCCTGACCGATTTTTCTCTAGTTTTGCATTTTAGTGCCCTTGGCACTACTGGTAGCCTGAGGCGGTACCTGCAGCACATTCAGGTTGCACAGGTAGTCCAGCTCCTCCAGGATGGCACATCCATACATACATGCTGTCGCAAGAAGGTTTACTGTGTTTCCCAGCAAAACTCTGTTTGGCCTCATAAGCACCAGGGGGGTAGAAGAAGCTAAAAACCTGAGGTTTAAGCACTGAATAGGTACTGAGTAAGCGCCATTGGAAAAAGCATTTTCCCACTGTGGAAAGCCGTCCACTGTGTCCCTAAATGTTTTAGCTGACGTTGTTTTGGTCTCTGGACAGATCATCTATGGTTGGTCTATGGTCTATGCCCAGTCTGACTTTACACACGTGTATGTGTGCCTGTACATCCTGTACATGTGTGTAACCTCTAAGCTTGACATCGGGCTGTGTGTTCTGACCCCTTCTCCTCCCCTCCACCACGCTCAGATCCTGAAGCAGGAGTGGCCGAAGCACTGGCCCACCTTCATCAGCGACATCGTGGGCGCCAGCCGCACCAGCGAGAGCCTGTGTCAGAACAACATGATCATCCTCAAACTGCTCAGCGAGGAGGTCTTCGACTTCTCCAGCGGCCAGATGACCCAGGTCAAGGCCAAGCACCTCAAAGACAGGTGTGCTGCTACTACTACTGCCCCGTACACACCCTTAAGGCCAATATATATGGACCTCACGTAGATTTCACCTCACATATCTGGGCACCTGTACACTAGTAACTTGATTGGTTACGAGGCAACCCATTGAGAGAGAAAAAACAGTGTATGATCTGACCTGATTTTAAGAGAGACTGACATTTAGTGGTGTGCAGACGTCTGTGGTAGAACGTTCAGATGTGAACAGGGCAAATGGTTAGAACAGACAACAGGAACCAATGAATGTCTCAAGAGGTGTGACTAACCCATTGCGTTGTAATCTGTCCAACGATGTGTTTGATGATTCCTTCGCCGATCACGCTTTCCCATGAGCCCACTATCATAAAGAGTTCCCCTGGTCCTTTGTGGAGTTCATGGTTTCCTCTTTCTTTCAGCATGTGCAACGAATTCTCCCAAATTTTCCAGCTCTGCCAGTTTGTTATGGTAGGTGAAGACCCTTCCCAGTGTTTTGCACCAACAGACCATTTACACTGATCTCCCCTTGTCTTTGGTCGGCCGTTAACTATTTTTTTGTTACCAGGAAAACTCTCAGAATGCCCCGCTGGTCCATTCCACTCTGGAGACCCTCCTGCGATTTCTCAACTGGATTCCTCTGGGATATATATTTGAAACCAAACTCATCAGCACACTTGTGTACAAGGTACCCCCATAGGCCTCGTACACACACTCACATACAGACGCCAGTTAATGGTCACTGCCTAGTTCCAAACTGGTCCCCTGCCAACTGTCTCTATCTGATAATAATAATAATAATAATAATAATAATAATAATAACTTTTTATTTGCGCTTTTCCTGCAAACGTTGCAGCTCAAAGTGCTCCATTATTGCATTTAATAATTAATATATAATATAATATAATAATATATGATATGATATGTAATACCAAATATTGCTAACCACTGCAGCAAGAATTGCCGGTAGCCTCTCAAACGGCAAGGTTGAGCTATAACCATAGTGTTTACCTGTCCAACATTAACATGGCTAAATAAAGTGAAATAAATCAATCAAATAAATACCTGTTTCACTTTGCTGTCCTGTAGTTCCTGAACGTGCCAATGTTCCGCAACGTGACACTGAAGGGCCTGACGGAGATCGCCGGCGTGAGCGTCAGCCAATACGAGGAGCAGTTCGTCACTCTCTTCACCCTCACTATGTGTCAGCTGAAACAGGTGGGCACACACACACACACACACACACACACACACACACACACACACGCACACACACACACACACACACACACACACACACACGCACACACACACACACACACACACACACACACACACAGTGATTTCCCTCAAATAGTTAACACTAGAACAGCCATGGGTGGGGTCATTTGACCAAGTGAGTAAAAAAAAAAAATGTCTACCTTTGCACTCGATCAAATTTCAGGACCCTCCTTTCATGACTTTGTCCTAGATATGTGCGTTCTACCACCCAGTATCCTTACATTTTCTAAATCACATCAGGATAAACTAGTATAGTATATTTTGCAGTTTTGCTGTGTAGGAGGCAGGCTGATTTACAAGAGGCACAGCTTCCCATTCTAAAGACTATGGTCATTTGACCCCCGAGGCAGCCTGAAGAGTAGGTGAAACAGGCACGGCTGTCCTAGTGTTAAAGACCCACACACAGTCAAACACACACTTGTTTGTGGGCTAAGTTAAACACAAATGTCTTGGGTGTTGAGGTCCTCCGTGTCTCTCTCCCCTAGATGCTCCCCCTGAACACCAACATCCGGCTGGCCTACTCCAACGGGAAAGACGACGAGCAGAACTTCATCCAGAACCTCAGCCTGTTCCTCTGCACCTTCCTCAAAGAGCACGGCCAGCTCATCGAGAAGAGACTGAACCTCCGAGAGACTCTTATGGAGGTGAGAGGAATCCATGCCCCCAGAGACTGTATGCTAACCGTTGTTTACCCAGCGGTCCTAAAAATCTGACTCAGATCTTCTGTCATCAGGGGGGTATTCCATCAACGTTGCTAAAGGAGAATCCAGGCTTATTTTGATAAGTCAATCGGAAAGAGTTGTAAATCTCGCGACATTTATCGAAATAAGCCTGGATTGTCCTTTAGCGACATGATGGAATTGTTTAAGATTGTTTATACCTACTTATGTGATACATAACCAATACCTGTGTTTTACACTTTACATTTCTCGCTATCTGAACGTGGTCAAACTCTCATCCGAGTCCATTGGCTTCTTTGCGTTTAACTGCAATGTCCATGTTTTCCGTCCCCCAGGCCCTGCACTACATGCTGCTGGTGTCGGAGGTGGAGGAGACGGAGATCTTCAAGATCTGCCTGGAGTACTGGAACCACCTGGCGGCCGAGCTCTACAGAGAGAGCCCCTTCTCCACCTCCACCTCCCCGCTGCTCTCAGGCAGCCAGCACTTTGACGTCCCGCCCCGCAGACAGCTCTACCTTCCCGTGCTCTCCAAGGTGAGGAAAGACCCACGTAGCCTGTACATGCACTGTAGTGTCAGTGTGTGTGAAATGACTTGCACAAAATATACAACTCTGCCTGTCCAAACTGCCAGAGGCATTTATCTATTAATTCATTTAGCAATTTTGTTGACAGGAAAAGTGCACATTAATCAACGTTTCACACATCAACGCATCAATAAACATGTAGTCCCTAGGCAGAATACAAAAACCACAAAGCATAACATCAGACAACGACACAGACAGATTATACAGATTATACATGATTATACATGCATCAGATGATATGGATGCTTGGATTCTTCTTTATTTGATGAATGAGTATTAATCCTTCAGATACACCACAATTTCTGTAACAAATTCTGTGTCTCAATAAGTTGTGGGGATGGCTCACATGTTTAACTGTGTTCAATACATAAAAATAAAAAAACGTAACTGAATAAGCAATGAAATATGAAAGGCAGTTGGAATTTCACTTTGAAAACTCCATGGATATGATGTCACCATGACCAAGTGTAATCTGTACTAAATGGGAGCCTACGGGACACACAGTAA
Organism: Nansenia antarctica; assembly: GCF_963989245.1. Taxonomy (NCBI): domain Eukaryota; kingdom Metazoa; phylum Chordata; class Actinopteri; order Argentiniformes; family Microstomatidae; genus Nansenia; species Nansenia antarctica. Next base: position 14,953,965 of record NC_137692.1, on the reverse strand, counting down.
GGCTCCCATTGAATACAGATTGCAGTGTGGGGAAACGCATGGTGACATCATATCCATGGAGTTTCTTTTAATACAGTTAAAAAGGTGTGAACACACACACACACGTAGCCAACGGCGCACGCTGTGTGCGTGTGGCCGGTCAAGTGATCAGGGTTTGTGTGTGCGTTCGCATGTAGTCAGCGTAAGTGTGAGTTGCCACATGCCGTGTGTGTGTGTGTGTGTGTGTTGACAATTTGTAATCCCCTGTAACAGGTGCGTACGCTGATGGTGAGTCGGATGGCCAAGCCAGAGGAGGTCCTCGTAGTAGAGAACGACCAGGGGGAAGTGGTCAGAGAGTTCATGAAGGACACGGATTCCATCAACCTCTACAAGAACATGAGAGAGACTCTCGGTGTGTGTGTGTGTGTGTGTGTGTGTGTGTGTGTGTGTGTGTGTGTGTGTGTGTGTGTGTGTGTGTGTGTGTGTGTGTGTGTGTGTGTGTGTGTGTGGTGTGTGTGGCGTATGTGTTACTGTATTTTGACTGAATCTCTTCTTCATTGCCTCCTTCCGTCTTTGGGAGTATCTCCTAAGCAGCCCACCATGGTGGAGGGTGTACAGTATATGATTGACCTCTAACCCTAACCCTCAATGTTCCAGTGTACCTGACCCATCTGGACTATGCAGACACAGAACGAATCATGACAGAGAAGCTGCATAACCAGGTCAACGGGACAGAGTGGTCATGGAAGAACCTCAACACGTTGTGCTGGGCTATAGGATCTATTAGTGGAGCCATGCATGAGGAGGATGAGAAGAGGTTCCTCGTCACTGTTATCAAGGTAGGGGAGACGGGGAGGGGTTTATAGGGCAACTGTGGAGATTGAATAGGCTTTAATGTGGCTCAATTTCAGACCTGGATTAATATGGCAAATCGGCTACTTAGTATTTGATGTGTGCTTGATTAAGTTTGCACTTTATTGTACTATGCATTTAACAAAATAACACTGCATTTAATAATGACTTAAATTTATATAGCGTTTTTCCATGTAAAAGATAAAGATATATCTTTGTGTTTAACTAGGGATTGGAATAGATAAGAGGCTATTGATACCGATAGCTTTATCAATTGCTCAAAGAAAAGAAAAGAGAAAAAAAATCAAAGAAAAGAAAAGAGAAAAAAAAATCAAAGAAAAGAAAAGTAGGACAACTGTTAGGGAAATATTTAAGTATCTAAATAGAAAATAGAAAAAGGTAGCCTGGTTTCTTTTCAATTGTATAGAAAAGGTATTTAATTGTCTTATGCAAAAGGAGAATAGTTTACAAGCACGACAGACCCGATTTAGACCCGATACTGCTTGATTCGTGGGAAATTGGACCTCTTTGTTAACCACTCATCTGTGTGTGTGTGTGTGTCACAGGATCTACTGGGGCTGTGTGAACAGAAGAGAGGGAAGGACAACAAGGCCATCATAGCCTCCAACATCATGTACATCGTGGGCCAGTATCCTCGTTTTCTCCGAGCCCACTGGAAGTTCCTCAAAACCGTGGTCAACAAGCTGTTTGAGTTCATGCACGGTGAGGAAACCACTGCGTCTGGCCGTTGGTGTTAGTGAGGTAGAGGGTATTGGTGGTTTTAGATTGTGTGTTAGTGCTGTCTCAGTTTCTTATTCTGTTTCTTCTTTTCTCCCTCCTCAAGAGACCCATGACGGTGTACAAGACATGGCGTGCGACACGTTCATCAAGATCGCTCAGAAGTGCAGGCGACACTTTGTCCAGGTGCAGGTGGGCGAGGTGATGCCCTTCATCGACGAGATCCTCAACAACATCAACACCATCATCTGTGACCTCCAACCACAACAGGTCAGCTTCAGCCTAGATACAGAGGGATTAATGTAGGGTTCGTCAGCTGTCCTGGGTAGCTTTTAGGTTAGCAGGCTTTTGACCAACACACCTGTTACAAATAACGAATATAAAATGCTAGAAATAAAACGAGATAAAGACTTGCTAGTGAAAAAAAAAGACTTTCAGTGTCTGTTCATGATTCCTAGATGAGTTTTTGTGCTAACCTTTGTCCTCTCTATGTTCATGTTGTGTGTGTGTGGTGTGTGGTTGTCGGGGTCTCCAGGTTCACACGTTCTACGAGGCGGTGGGCTACATGATCGGGGCTCAGACGGACCAGGCGGTCCAGGAGCACCTGATAGAGAAGTACATGCTGCTGCCCAACCAGGTGTGGGACAGCATCATCCAACAGGCCACCAAGGTGAGACACAGTACCAGCTATGTTCTAGATTGGATATAGAGCCCATTTTTTTTTTTTACACGATACTAATGTTTTAACTTAGAAATTAAAAACATAGAAAACGTAGAGTTCAGAAATCAGTATTTGGTGGAATAACCCGTGTTTTCAATCACAGCTTTCATGCATCTTGGCATGCTCTACACCAGTCTTTCACATTGCTGTCAGGTGACTTTACGCCACTCCTGGTGCAAACATTCAAGCAGCTCGGCTTTGTTTGATGGTTTGTGACCATCCATCTTCCTCCTGATCACATTCCAGAAGGTTTTCAATGGGGTTCAGGTCTGGAGATGGGGCTGGCCATGACAGGGTCTTGATCTGGTGGTCCTCCACCCACACCTTGATTGACCTGGCTTTATGGCATGGAGCATTGGGGCGGCAGGTAGCCTAGAGGTTAGAGAGGCTGGCAATCAGAAGGTCACTGGTTCGATCCCCGCCTCAGGAGGGAGCTGGTGACTGGAGGGTTGCTAGCATCATATCTAAGGTGCATACTACTGCCGTTGAGCAAGACACTTAACCCATAATTGCTCCAGGGGCACTGACTATGGCTGACTGTGTCGAGAGCAAAAAATACATTTAGTAGTTTTCTGTGCAATGACAAAAAGGTTGAATCCTAGTCATTGTTCTGCTGGGAAAAAACAATCCTCGGAGTTAGGGAAAGTTGTCAGAGCAGAAGGAGGCAAGTTTTCTTCCAGGAAAACCTTGAACGTACAACCTGGATTCATGCATCCTTCACATAGACAAATCTTCATAGGCTGATATGGCAACCAGGCTATGCAGGTTGTTTAGACACGAACAGCTGAATTGCTTGAAAATGGCATGAAAATATTATGTTCCATGATTCAATGTATAGCTCTTCTGTATGCATTTTACATGTCATGTTGAATTAGTTAAAGTGTCTGATTTAGCAAAGTGTAAAAAGGAACCTCTGCTTTGACTTGCCCTGGCGTCATCCATTTAGGATCCTATTTAAATCAAATTACTGTTGTTAACCTGATCTGTTCAATTTGCAAATAAATGTACTAATGTACCCATTCCCACCATGCTAGAATGTGGACATCCTGAAGGACCCAGAAACTGTGAAACAGCTGGGCAGCATCCTGAAGACCAACGTGAGAGCCTGCAAGGCCGTGGGCCACCCCTTCGTCATCCAGCTGGGCCGCATCTACCTGGACATGCTCAACGTCTACAAGTGTCTGAGCGAAAACATCTCAGCTGCCATTCAGACCAACGGTGTGTGTGTGTGTGTGTGTGTGTGTGTGTGTGTGTGTGTGTGCGCGCGCGTATATAGTATACAGCACTGTCAAACGGAAGTGTGTGTGTGTGTGTGTGTGTGTGTGTGTGTGTGTGTGTGTGTGCACGTGCGTGCGTGCATGTATAGTATACAGCACTGTCAAACTGAAGTGTGTGTGTGTGTGTGTGTGTGTGTGTGTGTGTGTGTGTGTGTGTGTGTGTGTGTGTGTGTTGGCTGTCACATTTCCCCCCAAAATATGTTCCAACACCTGGAACCTGTTAGCTTTTTATTGTATTTTCTCTTTTATTTTCCTCATCAAAATGTATTAACACTTTTTCATATGCGTCTTAAGAATTCACAATATTTTGGCTGTATTTGGCAATATTTGGCCTCCACTCTGCAGAGAGTAACACCATGTGACAGCCCTAGTTGTTATGTCTAAACCCTTTTAGACGTATAATTCCCAAATAGGAATGGGGGCAGAGAAAACGTTTGGTAACAACATAGAGCTTTAGTGGAACAAACGCAGGCGTACAGAGACTACAGACACGGCACCACTTAATCCTCTGACAGGGGAACACTTCATTACCCAGAAGGCTTTTCTCATCTAACTACGGTGGCTCACCTAGCTCAAAAAGAACACGTTCAATATATAACATTAGCGTTTGTGTGTGTGTGTGTGTGTGTGTGTCTCTTGTCGTAGGAGAGATGGTGACCAAACAGCCCTTGATAAGGAGTATGAGGACGGTGAAACGAGAGACGCTGAAACTGATATCGGGCTGGGTTAGCCGATCAAACGATCCACAGATGGTGAGAAGCTGCACACCGATATTTCTACTCCAAACATCCATGAAAAACACAGATGTTTCAATGAAAATCGACCTTATTTTTTAGATCAAACAGGAAACCATGTCTGAACTGTTACCCACAATGCCATGCCATGCTATGCTGTGATTTTCGGGTAGTGATGCAAGACACCGTTGTCTTCAGCACTATTGTCTTCTAACCCTCCCTAACCCTATTAGTCACACACATCATCTGTTTGATTTCCTGCTATTCAAATGGAATTTTTAATGAATGATATTTCCATTAGGATAGCTTTCCTGACACAAAGTCCTGGACTGAATCAGTCTGTCAATGGAGTATCTCCATTGTGGTTGCTTTTTTGCTTGTTGGGGGGACGGCTGTGGCTCAACTGGTAGAGCCGGCGACTAATGATCGCAAAGTCGGCAGCTCGCAGTGGTTCGTGTCCCTGGTGGGCCATGTGTCGAAGTGTCCCTGAGCAAGGCACTAAACCCCTATAATGGCTGTGACCCCTTGCCTAGATGTCCCCTCTAGAGCACAAATGCAATCTGGGAAACCGGCTAAGTGATGTTTGAAGGTTAGGCTTTTATGAGCTCAGTGCAGTGTTTACCCTATTATAATCCCAAATATACAGTGGTATTACTCCATTGTCAACCAAGTATATACACTAATTAGAGTCTAAATGATCTTCAGCTGGACTGAAATCCAGTGTACCCAGTGGGTCCATAAGACTGTAAACCCTGGTGTAATAGTCTCAGAGACATTAGTGTTGGAGACTTTAACCCACAAAGCCGGTCCTAAAACAACCTGTTAGGAATGCTCTTCAGGGGCGCTTAGGTGGCGTAGTGGGTTAAGCGCTGAACATGTACCGCAGGGCTCCCGGTTCGATTCCAGCCGCGGACATATCCTGCATGTCATCCTTTCTCTCTCTCTCACCCATCCTTCCTGTCATAATCTCTACTATATCTGTCATTAAAAAGAAAAATATGAGTGGGACTGCCCCAAAATAAAAAAGGAATGCTCTTCAGTCGAGTCGTGTTGATCTGTTCCAATCCGATGTTTTCCGGGGCATTCTAGGTGGGAGAGAATTTTGTCCCGCCACTGTTGGATGCAGTTCTGATCGACTACCAGCGAAACGTCCCTGCCGCCAGAGAACCTGAGGTCCTCAGCACCATGGCGACCATCGTCAATAAACTAGGCGGCCACATCACAGGGGAGATCCCCCAGATCTTTGACGCTGTTTTCGAATGCACCCTCAACATGATCAATAAAGTGAGTATGATTACCTTAACATGGGATGAGTTTTAACATGCATGTCACCTTTGTCCCCTGAACCTTGCCAGGGGTGCGTTCAGTTAGGCAAAATGTTCACAACGTTGCATATAGAAATGGAATACAAGAATGGAGCATGAATCCCTATTCCACATTACACACCCCGTTTGAGAATCTAGCTGACGGCTTTGAACGGTGATCGAGGCCGCCTGTTTTGGGTGGGATGTTTAAAAGTTCAAAAATAAAGTTAGAGTGAGGAATGCACGTAGGTGGTGATTGAGGGTAGGAAAGAAATGTTACAAACTCAGCCGAAGTCTGTTGCACATGGTTGTACCTGGGTCTCACCTGTACAGTAATGTTCCTTTGCCTGTCTTTCGTGGTTCCCAGGACTTCGAGGAGTACCCTGAGCACAGGACGCACTTCTTCTACCTGCTGCAGGCCGTCAACTCCCACTGCTTTCCAGCATTCCTGGCGATCCCACCTGCCCAGTTTAAACTGGTGTTAGATTCCATCATCTGGGCCTTTAAACACACCATGCGGAATGTGGCTGACACGGGTGAGGAGAAGTTAAACCAACATGTTGTCACACGCGTCACATTCTAACGCTTTGGTCCGCATATCGGGGATCTGATCGGAAAAACTTGAATCCATTTCCGCGTTGTTGAAAATCAACGACACGTCGCTAGTCGACTAACACAGCTTGTTTTGTGAGCCTGCTAACAATGTAAAGTAGTGTTATAGATAACTAGGTAGCAGTGGAAAGTACTCTCCGAATCCATTGCGTTGCAGTATTTTGGCTTGACTAGCGAGTTTGTGTTGTGATTCTCGGCAACGTTGAAACGTTCCGTGTTTCGAAAGAAAAGTCTGAACATTTTGATTGGTTGCTGATATGCGGACCAAAAGACTAGAACGTGTCACGATATGTACTGTACGTGTTGTACTGTACGTGTTGTTGGGGAGTCCAGATCAGCCAGTACAGTCCGTCTTTAGTAAGTGTGTGTGTCGCGTGTCTTTAGTAAGTGTGTGTGTCGCGTGTCTTTAGTAAGTGTGTGTCGCGTGTCTTTAGTAAGTGTGTGTGTTGCGTGTCTTTAGTAAGTGTGTGTGTTGCGTGTCTTTAGTAAGTGTGTGTGTCGCGTGTCTTTAGTAAGTGTGTGTGTCGCGTAGGGCTGGGTATCGCCACTGATTTCCCAAAACGATTCGATTCCGATTCACCAGCTCAGTGAGCTCACGATTCGATTCGATTCCGATTCGATCTAGTTAAAATATACATTTTTTGCTTGAATATGAAAGAGATTCTCAGAATTAATGCTATAAATGGTTCAAGGAACCCTATAACATGTAGCATTGTTAAACATATCAATGAATTGACTCCAAAGCAGTTACATGAATGTACTTTTTATTGGAACACATTTTATTGGAACATATGAACATCATTGACCAACATTTTGCAACTACAAAAAGTGTTTTTTAACGTGCTTTACTGCAGCCGATGTAAATAAAGGGGCTACAAACATAGCCTACCGGTAATAATCAACAAAAAAAGCGTTTCTGAACGTTTTTTGAGGGGTTTATATATACAAAAAAAAAAAAAAAAAATGAAAGATCGATCTCGGGACTTATGAATCGATAAATCGCTCATTTAATGAAGATCGATTCAGAATCGGGAAATCGATTTTTTGAACCCAGCCCTAGTGTCGCGTGTCTTTAGTAAGTGTGTGTGTGTTGCGTGTCTTTAGTAAGTGTGTGTGTGTCGCGTGTCTTTAGTAAGTGTGTGTGTGTTGCGTGTCTTTAGTAAGTGTGTGTGTGTCGCGTGTCTTTAGTAAGTGTGTGTGTCGCGTGTCTTTAGTAAGTGTGTGTGTCGCGTGTCTTTAGTAAGTGTGTGTGTCGCGTGTCTTTAGTAAGTGTGTGTGTTGCGTGTCTTTAGTCAGTGTGTGTGTCGCGTGTCTTTAGTAAGTGTGTGTGTTGCGTGTCTTTAGTAAGTGTGTGTGTTGCTGCGTGTCTTTAGTAAGTGTGTGTGTCGTGTCTCCTCCCAGGTCTGCAGGTCCTGTACACGCTGCTGCAGAACGTGGGCCAGGAGGAGGCGGCGGCCCAGAGCTTCTACCAGACCTACTTCTGTGACATCCTGCAGCACATCTTCTCTGTAGTCACAGACACGTCACACACTGCTGGTGAGCGTGTGCATACATACAGTCATTGCCACAGAGAGTGGAGGTGATGGATGTATGCAACATTGGTCAATGTTTTAGGGAATATATCTCACAGAATATAGTAATGTGAGAATATACACAAGGCCTGCTTCCACATACTAATAGAGGATGTACTGGTGGTATGAGGGATAATCCCCGACAGGAGACAACTGCTGCCTAGTATAATCAAATGAGTCTATTAAATGTTTTGCCTATTGATAATTATTGAACATCAACGTCATGTTGCGTGTTTTGGCCAACTCCCCAAGTCCACTGACCCTCCCATGTCCTGCACCACCTATATCAGTCTTACATTAGTGTTACATTACCAAAGCATCACAACATTTTAGCCTCCGGGCCGCAACAGAGAAATGAAAACACAGTGTTCTTCTAAGTGTAACTTAAGCCAGTGTCATTGGGTTTCTGCCGTCTGCCGTGTCTCTTTTTCACGACTCCGTACGGTTCTGTGCTCGTGTCTTCCAGGCCTGACCATGCACGCGTCCATTCTGGCCTACATGTTCAACCTGGTGGAAGAGGGTAAGATCAACACCACCCTCAACCCCTCCAGCCCTGTCAACAACCAGGTGTTCATCCAGGAGTACGTGGCCAACCTGCTCAAAACAGCCTTCCCCCACTTACAGGAGTGAGTTTTTACATTCGAGGTCGAGGTGTCTTCTGTGTATTTGCTGTGTTGTGTTCACGCCAGCCAATAGTATGTTGTCTCATATGTTATGTGTCCCTTCCTTCAGTGCCCAGGTGAAGGTGTTTGTAACCGGGCTGTTCAGCCTAAACCAGGATATCCCTGCCTTCAAGGAGCACCTGAGAGACTTCCTGGTCCAGATTAAGGTGAGAGTCCCTTTTTTAAGACCATCTTTGATGACATCACAACATTCAAATTCAGAAGTGGATTATAGAGCCTGTAAGTAACTAATCGTTCCCTAAAAATGTAAGTAGGCATCCCAGTGTGACAGAAATCAAGTGTTTTAGACATGTTTTGATGAATGGATCCCCTTTCTAAACTAAATAATTCTCAAAAGACTAAGTGAAGGTAACTCAATGTTTTCCCCCCCCAATCAAGCAGCGCCATAAGCCTACATCAAAGGGAAGGGATAGATGGATAGAAGTTGTTTTCCTTAGTGAGCTAAGATGGTTGGATGCTGAGGTATGGTTTCTATAAATAACTGTTCGAGTGCAGGGCCAGGGGGTCTCTCTGTCTCTCTCTCATGCACAGTACACTGATACGCGTCCCCCTCCCACACACACACACGCCCCCCCTCTCTGTAGGAGTTTGCAGGTGAGGACACGACAGACTTGTTCCTGGAGGAGCGGGAGTCGTCACTGCGCCAGGCGCAGGAGGAGAAACACAAGCTGCAGATGTCCGTGCCGGGTATCCTCAACCCCCACGAGATCCCAGAGGAGATGTGCGACTGAGCAGCGAACCAAACTGTACAGGCGTCGAAACAAAGAAAAGTAACCAACACAGAATCTGAACCGATAAGAGGCAGGTGTGCGGCAGGACAGGCGGAGGACAGAGTGGAGGCTTGTCGACCAAAACAATGCCAATATTTAAATGACACCGTGTCACCCTGTGGCCCTTTTTACAGTGTGTTTTTTATATGGAGATTGTTTGTGTGATATCTTTTCTGATAGTGTTACTCTAATCCAAATGTATGTTTGTTTGGTCCATCCCCATCCCAGAGCTGCATGAAGACATAAGAAGTTGACATTTTTGTTTTCCTACCTATTTTTTGTTATTATTATTATTATTCCTGTGTGTGTGTGTGTGTGTGTGTGTGTGCGTGCGTGCGTGCGTGCGTGCGTGTGTGTGTGTGTGTGTGTGAGTATTGTTAGTTTGTTTGTTTTTTTCTTTTGAAATCTGAGGAATGTTTTGCGCAAAAGGGCAAGTCATTGGCTAAGAGGCTTCTAGGACTTCTGTGTCAGGCAGACAGGAGAGTGACGTGGTGTTTTAGGCCAAGCCCAGAAACCACTATGGCTCCGACTCCTGGTACATCTGTGTACATCTGCCAGGTCTTAATAGGAATAAGCAAGATGGCAAAAAAAAAAAATCCACCAAGTCTTTGATGGCACGATGGAGCTGCTACCATATTGCTTATACCTATCCAGACCCTTCAGATCTGTTTGTGTATAGGGTGAATGAGCTAGGGATTGTTTTAGACAGGGCCCTGGTGTGTAACCCTGCATCTGGGGCCCTGCTGCCCTGCTGCATCTTGGGAGAATGTGAACCTTGCTTATTATGAATGAAGATCTGAGCAATACTTCAAGTGTTGCGGTCAGCATATTGCTTAACTAAACAACAACAACAAAAAAACAGCATTTGGTCGCTAGGTGGAAGTTCTCTGCGAAAGTGGACAGATTATGTGCATATCATCCCAATGTATATCATCTTTATTACCATGGGAACATACTTGGTTATTTTTCCTTTTTTGGTGGGCGTGAGCGTGTGTGCTGTCGCTTAGACGACATCAGCGTTTTGTTTTCCTCTAAGAGGATTGTTGCTCATTTGTGAGCTTTTGTTAAATGGGACATGTGAGGAAGTGGTTGAAATATTTATGGTTTATGTTGGTTGCATCTTTTTAACTCCTGTTTAACTCAGATGGCTTTTGAGATTTTGAATTGTACTAATTTACATTGTTTACCATGATGTAGTGGATTCAAGACACTACCTAGAGAGAAAAATTAAAATAAAAATAAAAACATTACATAAAATGTTTGTATTTTCGCATTGTTTATCTATTCAAATGGGAAAAATGGGGTTTAATCAGAGCATTTTATACTAATGTACTTGCCAGCACAGCTAATCAGACAAAAATCTCTATTGACAAATCCCCCTTCTCTAAGCTACATTTGTCGTGAACATTTTTTAATTAAAGTTGAGACTTTTAGCTGTCTCTAGGTTCAATTTCTCATAAGTAAAAAAAAAAAAAGGCATCTCCATTCAAGGCATCCCTTACAGTTGGTCATGGTCACCCTGGTTGTTTGTCTAGCGCTGAAACGCTCCCGTTCCTTTTCAGTCATAATTCATGAATGTGCTGAAATGAGCTTGTGCTGAAATGACCATTAAAACTCTCCCGACACAGGGTGCTGTGCTCTGGGGGGTAACTGGAGCCCTACTCCCCCTTGACCCAGTTTTAGGGAACCATTCCAGGCATCCGCTGTCAGGGTGCAGCATGAGTGCACTGCTTCAACAGGGAGCCAGGTTTTCCCCAGTGTGCAGAGTCCACGCTGAGCTTACCAATATTCCTGAATATGTTAGCAGGAGGATGTTATAGTTAGCAGATACCTACACCAGCAGGCAATCACTGTCGCACTTAAGGGAAAAAAAGTGTACACACACACACGATCAAGGCCCCCCCAGAGGACCAAACCACAGACCATGTTATCCTGGATTGCCCGGTGTACCACCCACCCAACGGGATGCACGGTATGTCGGTATTAGATGACAAGACGATGACGTGGCTTCTGGATGGGTGTCCAGAAATATAGCCCGGGTGAGCCCCTCAACCAGGTCTCGGGGTGGTAAAAGGGTAGCCCCTCGGCCCCGAGCCTGGTGGAGTGGAAACAACAACCCATACGCCGAAGAAGAAAGGCCCCCCCCCCCCATCATCCCCTAAAACAAATTTTGTTTTACATTACATTGAGATTGATCTTGGATGATATACCTTGTCTATTATGGTTGGATAAATACATTGCTTTATTCCTGTACAAGGCCTCAAGCCAAAGAGACAGATATGAATATCATAACAAACGTGTTCAGCAAAGTTATCATGAGTCCAACTTCGGTTAGTGTCTTTGGTGTGGGGGGTTAAGTGAGGCAAAGATGATCTAATGGGCCTACTGTACACCTCGCACTGTACCTTCTCAGAAGCTATCCTGCCATCTAGTGGAAAGTAGTATAATTGAATTAAGCTGGTCTTCAACAAATGAACTGACAGTGAACACAGTCACAAGAGAAAGATGCAATTCCATACATTTGTTTCATTTGTCACTTTATTTTCGACTGCACAGTTCATCCTAGCCTACTATCTGATGGTCATAGTATAAACATACATAAAACGCCGTCTATAAGGTCCCTCGATGAGCTTCAGACGAAAGGTGCGCTTTAGCTGAAGGGGGGATAGAGGCGGGGGGGGTGAAGGGGGACAAAAGGACATTTTGGAACGTAGTTTCCATTTGAAGTCTTTCTGCGTCTGAATTTGTGTGAAATTGAAGACTTGTATGCTTTCATAATCACAGCTATATGTGCATTTCCTCCATAGCTCATTGAGAGGCTTTATAGACAGTGCTTGAAGTATGACTGTGACACGGTTAGAGAGAGACTAATCCATGTTATCTTGGTCCCCAGTGGTTCATGGTGCTAACAGAGTTTATATGGTATACAGGTTGATCTAGCTATTCCAGTGGTCTCCAATCCTGGTCCTGGACAGCCTATAGGTTTGGAAGGTTTTAACTCTAGTCCAGCACTAAAACACATTACTCAACTCTAAAGACCTTGATTGACGTAATGATATCTAATGCTAGGATAGAGCAGACCAAGACAAGGGCTAGTGGCCACCAATCTATTGCCATGACGATATAGTAAAGCGAAAGCGAATGGGATAGAAGGTGATCGATACAAATACACCAGGGTCAGGTTGAACTGGGCTGAGCAGGGCTTGACTGGACTCTGGGCCACAAAGCCCTATCAAGAAAACAGGCCTCCTGGGCTGAAGTTGACCAAACTAGGACCTTAGTTGCAGGGGCGATAGCTTAGAACAAGCAAGGAGACAGCGAAGGGCAGTAGCTGTTGCAAAGTTCCCCATTTGGGGTAAATCTTTCTCAAAGAGTTCATGATGCATGAGGATCTGTCCCATTGATCCTCATCTTCTTTTTCCTCCTCTTTCTATCGCTCCACAATCATCTTCCATATTTCTCTCACACGTTTCCTCTTTCTATCGCTCCACAATCATCTTCCATATTTCTCTCACACGTTTCCTCTTGCTGTCATCTATGTGGGCCGAGGTTGACTGCGTATCTTTGCTCTAAGAGAAGACCGGAACAGAAAATATCAGATTAAATGAAGGGGAGAGACTGAGGAAAAAGACAGATTCACAGTAAAAGAGTGGGGAAATATGAAAGAAAAGAAACATACTGTAATGTTTTGAGTGTTACTTAAGACTGAATGTATGTAACATGCATGTATATGGAACAGATACAGCCTTGACAGTATTCACACCACTTGCACAATATTCACATTGTGTTGGCTATAGGCCTGGAATTCAAATAAAAAGTGTTCTACCCACTGATCTACCCAGTGTACTGGACACATATGGACATGTATTTTACCCCTTGGTTGTGGAAGTCCTACAGTTAGCCTAGCTCAAATGCAAGTCTATCTCTCCATGAACGAATAATAGTTAACAACATTTTGCAAATGAATACCTTTGTGTCATAGGGGGTGCGACAGCAAATAAGGTAATAATGATGCTATAAGTTGACTTTCTTTTTCTTATCTTAAATGAATTTGGCACCATATGAAAATGGGACAGACAGGGGTGAATACTTTTGCAAGGTAGTATTTGGTTCAATAATATTCTTAACCAATATTGGCCCTCTACAGGCATATGTATCGGTACATTTTCAAACCTAAAACAAAACAGATAGCGTCGGAGTGGAATGGGATGGGAACAAGAAACGGTTCAAAAATGCTCTTAAAAGACCCTGTTTAAATTTTAAAGCAGCATTTACAGCATTTATAATTCATAGTGGCATCAGACTCAAAAACCCAATATTGGTTGGGCTCCAACAAAGTACCTGAGGGTCTTCTCAGAGCTTCCCTGTCGGCCACTGGCCTGGGACGGGCTTTTGATCTGAGCCTCCAGTCTGGAGTAGATTCCCCCCCCCGCATGCTGTAACAACCACAACCACACACATTATAATGACCATAACCACAAACATGACCACAGTTCATACAAGCACAAGCTCACAGAAGCCACAAATGATACATCACTAACACAGATTACACTAACACAAGTGTCTCAAACCAAACCAATGTCAGTCTTACCAACCTCATGGGGGGACATTTCCAAGTATTGACATTTCTGCATGGAGCAATTTAGACTATTCCAAAATAGACAGTCTACAGAAAAACAGTTAATTCCTTTGCCATGTAGATTACAGTTCCGCTTTTGACAGCAAAGGTAAAACAAAATCCACATAGACATCTAGTATAGAGAGGGTGCGATGATGTCATCAAGAGTGGACACTCACGCCACACACCTCTTTTATGTCTTTGGACTTGCTTTGCTCCTGATCCCCAAATCTCATTTTAGTGAGATGACCAATAATATCCACCATACGTCGCTGGTCTGGGACAGAGAGGGGGAGAGAAGAGAAGAGGACATGGGAGGTGAAGGAGAGAGAAGAAGAAATAGGGAGAAGAAAATAGTTCAATAAATAAAACACGAAATAGTGAACGTAAAGTAAAGTAAGAACAACTGCAGTATCGCACACAAGCACACACGCCACACCGACATTACCTTCTTCTCTTTGGGCATCTTGGTTGTAGCGCATAGAGCGAGAGCTGTCCCATTTGCTCTTCTGGGCACTCACTCTGGAAAGGCACAGTTCCAATTACCTCAGTAATTCAAATATGACACATTCTAACACGTTAACATTTTTTGCCCACAAAGTGAATTGAACTGAAAATGAACTGAAATGAATCCTCATGCGTAATGACAGCAACTTTCTATTGATGAATAACATTTCAAAAGGAAATTCGCTGAGTATTGAGTAAAATTGTAATGTTGACCAACCAATGAATAAAGGCAGCCGCATGATAACCAAGACGGACACCAAATAAGATTGGTGTTATGAGAGATGCAGACTCAAGATCTTTGTGCACACTATACAATAGAGTATACAGTATAGTTGAACTCACGTGAATGGTGTGTTGTCTCGTGAAGGTGTCTGTAAGAATGAAATAGGCATTAAAAAAAAAAAACTGCAGTTATTATATCCAAGGGAAGCACAATCATCTCATATGTCCACTACAGAATGATGCTCACTTTCTCTGCTGTTTTGTCTTTGCGCTGAAAGTTGGGAGAGGACACCTGCTTCTTCAGAGGTTTGCTCGACTTCTTTGCCTTCTTAGCAGCTGGAATAAGGCAAACAACAACGTTGAAGCGTAGTTCCGTATTCCGTAGTTTCCGTAAGAAAAGTCAGAACATTTTGATTGGTTGCCAATCAAAAGACTAGAACGTGTCACATATCTCCCCTAACCCTGCCGCCTCCATCCCCCCCATGACATTGCTGTGTTAATTGTTCCCTGTTCGTTAACTCTGTGTTCTATGTGCTCATGTTATCTGTTGCTTGTTGTTTCTGTGTTTTCCCATATTGTCAGTGTCTTTGAGCCCCGGAGCGCTATATAAACACAATGAATTATTATTATTATTATTACATATGTGGATAGGTAAAAGCAAAATGGTGTTGGCTCCACCTAGCCTTCAAGTTGGGATAAAGTGCATTGACACCATTTTGTTTTCTTGACACCATTCCTTCAGATCTGCACACTGAAGGGGTACATTAATTGCTAGAAGCTACTGGTCTGGATCAGTCCATAACCTTGCTTCTTGGAAACTTCCTCCTCATCCCCGACCTCATCCTCTGTGACCTCTGACCCCGTGGTGTACTCATCCTCCTCAGACAGAAGGGACTGCTGCCTCTGCCAAGGGTCAAAGTGCAAGTTAGGGGTTCTGATGGTTGGTTAGGGGATAGGGGGGGTTAGGGTCATTTCAATATTTTTATTCAATTATGTTTTATCAAAGTTACACCAACACTGCATACATTATTCTAAAAACCATTTGCAGTGTGCTTGAACAGTCATAATGCACAGAATTGTATTGTATTTGTAAAGCATCTGTATGAAATGTGCTATATAAATAACGTTTGATTTGAAAAAATTTAATAAAACTTTGACCCTACCAGTTGTAGGCTCCAGTTCTTCAACAGGGAAAACTGCAAATAAGAGACACAGTGAGAGACCCTTTCTGTCATTGTCTTTTTAAACAATCTTTGCTTATATAGTGTTGTTTATTACATTGTTGTTGTTTTTTATTATATTGTTGTCTGTGTCTTTAAGTCAATTTCCTATATGTGCGAATATAGTTATAAAAAGAATTCTGATTCTGAGAGAGAGTGAGTGAGTGAGTGAGTGAGTGAGAGAGTGAGTGAGTGAGTGAGTGAGTGAGTGAGTGAGTGAGAGAGGGATACTCACAGTACTGCCCTCTCCCAGTAGTCCAGGCTCCAGGAGGATGTCACAGTCCAGCACCCGCTCCCCACTGAGAGGAGACTCGACAGGCCTTTCATCATTCACACACACACACACACACACACACACACACACACACACACACACACACACACACACACACACACACATCAACACACACTATACTCCACATATACACAGAGACAACTCTTACAACATACACTAACACACACACTCACCCCTCTAATGGTGGTGTGTTGGAAACACAGACTGCGTCTCTGTGCAGTAGGAGGTCGTTGAGCAGTCTGATCTGGTGGTCCCCGCAGTCTCCATTGTCTGACGTACTCACTATGTGGTCCCTCATCGTACAGCCCTACACACAAACACACACACACACACACACACACACAATTTTTTAATAATATGTAATGGCTAAGGTATGCAGTGTGTAACAAATGCATCGTGTGGAATGTGTGTGCTATCTATTCACAACAACTGTGTGTGTGCGTGTCAGTGTGTGTGTATGTGTGTGTGTGTGTGTGTGTGTGTGTGTGTGTGTAAATCCCACCTTGGGTATACCAGCTGGGTCGAAGCGGAGGACCCTCTGGTTACAGCAGGGGTAGACGCCCATCCCGTGCCAGCCCTGCTCTGCCCCCATCCCTGGGTACATCACACCCTCAGGGTGGTACCGACACTGGGACAGCTCTGCACAAACAAACACCTACCCAGACACACACACACACACACACACACAAATACAAGTTTTAAATAACTCTTAATGCATACAAATGCAAAAATATAGAACATACAGTGGGGGTGCAAAAATGTGGGCACCCCTGGTTTAAATGTCTGTTACAATTAATCTTGTGAAATGCTACAAAGTTAAACATTTCTGGCAAATGTTAAAGCAAAGTTTTTTAAATGATGATTAAATGATGATGTGCAAATGTTTGGGAACCCTTTTGGATTATTCTTTGTTACCTTTTGAGAAGATGATTACTAAGGCCCAGACCAAGGTGATTTACTCGTTAGAGCTTCAATGAGGTGAATATAATTCCAGTGTGCCTTCTAAAGTACCCGACTGCGGTGGTGTTAAAAACCATGGGTTCCTCTAAACAGTTGTCTAAGGATGATGCAAAAAAGAGTAGCAGACACCGGTCTAGTTGTTCACAGGACAACAAAACAGTGTATGGATTGCTATGTTAGCAATAGTTGCCCGAGTAGGAGTTACAAAGTACTAGCTGATAGGGTTCCCAAAGGCCTGATAGGGTTCCCAAAGGCCTTTTTCCTTGTTTTATTATTTTGAAACTGTAAAAAGTAAATTTAAATCTTGCTTTAAAATGTGATGAAATGTGTAATGTTTAACTTTGTACCATTTAGAGGTTAGGTTTGCTTCTTTTCACTTAGATATTAATTGTAAAAGGCATTTTGACTAGGGGTGCCCACATTTTTGCACTCCACTGTATATTACATGATACACACATATTCATTGTGACCATGCACTGCTCCACACACACACACACACACACACACACACACACACACACACACACACACACACACACAAACACAAACACAAACACAAACACAAACACCTGTTGGCAGCGGGAGCAGGTGAGGTGGTTGACGGTGCCCCAGATCCTCCAGTAGACCAACACCCAGGACTTGAGCTCTTCGTACAGCCCGGTCACATACTCATGTACCTCCCAGGTCTTCTGCCTTGGGAGCGATTGTGTTTTTGGTGTTGAGGATAAATAAAAAAACAACAACCTGTTAACACACATGGCTATGACGGGTGTAATAAAAATGCTGAACAATCCGGTCCCTGCAGCCACTGAAAGTAAATAAAGGCCTAGAATATAGAAGCGGGGCTTTAGTGATTCTGACTTTGGTGTAGTTGAATACTATACCATGGCATCCTTAGTTTGAGGGTACCAAACGTTCAAAAAGACCAACATTCTGAAGCTCCCTGTGGAGGGATGTGCCTACCTCCAATGATCCAACTTTTGGGGGACTTTTTTTTTCTCACTAACACCATAGTTATGGACATTATGGAAGACAGTACCTTTGAATATTGTCTTCTAGCCTCTCGATCGATAAAGTCAAATGTATGTAGCATATACATGAACAATGTGGCTAGTCCAGTACCTTGTATGTGTATATGTGATGTCTCCCTGAGGGTCGATGTTAATTTTCCCCGGGACGCAGGAGATCTTTCTCTCCACGTCTTTGGTCAACAGCTTTAGACACAGACCACACCTGCGACAGGGGAGATGCAGAGTGACAGTCATACAACGTAGACAAGAACAGTGCGGTGTCAATGAACGCACACCTCTGGCTCTGAACTCACCTGGTCAGAGTCGACGCGTTCCCCTGGGAATCTAGGTTATCGTAGTTAGGATCAAAAAGACGCTCGATCTTCTTTTGAAACAGTTTACTAAGGAGGTGGAGGAAAAGACATGAGCATTGTAAACAAGTCATGTCGGGGATTGCTTCGTCTTGTTTTAAAACGACACATCGGTACCCGATCTGTTTCTCCAACTGCTTTGTTGATTACAACAAGTCTGGCTGAGATATGACACCCTCTCAAATGACACCCTACTCTCCCTTAAAATGCATAACGAGAGTCTCGTGAGACTTTTCAAAATAAGCCTGGATTTTCCTTTAGTGACGTTGATGGAATACCCCCCGGGCCCGCTTTGTACGTAGCCTTTTATCTCTTTCTTGGCTACCTTTTGAATTTGTCTTTTTTGTCCTTGACGTCATCGGCTTCGTTGTGGTTGAAGAGGTCTGCGATGCGAGCGGCCAGGCTACTGTTGATGCAGTTCATGTTGCAGGGGGTGGCCACGATAGCGGTCATGTGCTTGTGGCAGTATTGGATGCACTCTTCTACCTGAGAATGGTGGAAACAAACAGGGGTCAATTGATCAAAAACCCTTACTGCACTAAGAGCTTTATAGTCTGTTTAAAATCCTGAGTAATAGCAGTGTTTAGCTATGTATTATGGTGCCTCCCTAATGTGAAGCCCAGAAGCAGGGATGTGATGAGCATTTCACAGCACATATTCTACTATAATTAAACATTTTAAGAAATTAACCTTCAAATGTGCATTTAAGACTAAATAACAGCCCTAGTCTAAAGACCCCTTCTTTTCCCTCTTTATTTTTTAGGACAAGGCCACTTTTCATTAAATGGCTGATTAATTTGAGTTTCTTTGAGCACATCAGCACCCAACATAAAGTAGATTAATAATAATAATAATAATAATAATAATAATAATAATAATAATAATAATAGTTTTATTGCCATGCAATCAACTTGTCAGTCAATTGTTTGAATTTGGTATGTTATGCTCTAGGAAAGGGGTCGGCCATAGACGGCGACCCTGGAGCAATTAGGGGTTCCGTGCCTTGCTCAAGGACACCTCGACATGTAGCCAGCCGTGGTTCAAACCGGCGGACTGCAGACCTTGCGATCATTAGACGCCGGCTCTACCGCCTGAGCCACTGCCGCCCCCTTTATTAACAAAGCTTTATTGACATTCTTCTAACTGACAATATGTTTTAAATCAGTTTAGCTTGGCCTGCTCTCCTGCTTACAAAAGAAAACTTGGGGGCTTAAAAACACTTTATAACAAGGCAACTGAGCTCACGTCACAACACTTACTAACGTGTCCATCTTCAAGAATTCAGAGGAGATCAGGATTGAGATCACATTGCTGGGTTCTGTAACCGACAAACACCACATAACCAACCAACCACAAAACAAACTGCCAGAGACCAACAACACACTACCATTCAAGTCCAAATTTAAAAAACGGAGTTAAGAGGGCAACTGCTGGCCAATAGTTAATGAGAAATCTAGAAAACTATGGTGGAAAGGAAAGCGCTGTTGTCACTTTGGTGATTGAAACTACCACTGTTTTGTGGTTGAAATTGCAGTAACTTTAATGGCCGGTTTCACAAACAAGGCTTAAGGCTAATCCTAGATTAAAAAGCATCTTCAATGAAGATTTTACACTGAAAGTGTGATTTAGTCCAGAACTAGGATTAAGCCTTATCTGTGAAACCGGCCCTAAGTTTCTAAATTTAAATGTGACCTAGCAAGAAAACTAGTCATATCGTATGTCCTAAAATCACACTCACTTCATAGTATAAATTCAATATTACATAGGACAGCACATTGAAACCAATGAAGAAGGCTCAGACATCCAGGTGTGTATATCTATAGTTAGCCAAGTGATAACGCAGAGATGAATTAACACAGCTTGACGTCGTAGATGTTTTTTACCGAGTCTGGGTTTGTCATTGTTGCTGTCGGCAACGGCGTGTCTCTTAACGTAGTTCATGAGCCAGTCGAAGATCTGCACGTCGCAGTGCACAGAGATGTCCACCTCCTCCCAGCGCTGGGCGTCAGTAGACAGGTACTCTGCGAAGTAGCGCATCTCGTTTACCAGAAGGTCTCGCGGACACAGAAAGTCCTGCTTCAGGTTCTTGGCCTCGTCACACACATGGATGACCATGTTGGGTCTGGAAGCAGACACACAGATACACAGGTGTGCATGCGCATACACAAAGCCATCAATACACAATCAGGTAGTGATAACAACTTGTGTACAGACATCCGCTACATGCATCGACGAATGTTGATGTGAATACTGTAGGCATTCTATTCTTTATTATGACCCAATGATGCACATAGTACCCAACTGTACATAGCTCATAACTGTATATAGCCCATAACTGTACATACCTACAACACTACCTCTGCACATACTGTATATTGCATAGTCACCTATCACTACCATTCTTGTTCTATTTATGTCGTGCCCTTATATCACTATTTGCACTTTTGGCTGGATACTAAACTGCATTTCGTTGTAGAGTACAAGTACTCTGCGATGACAATAAATTTGAATCTAATCTAATCTAGTCTAGAGCCTCCTATCCTGTATTGAACTCACCCTTTCCCCTCCTGAGGTTTCTCTCCTTCCTCAACCAAAACCGAGCTCTCTTTTTCCACCGTACAACCGTTTCCTGAAGGGGTCACTGTCAGGCCTGGGGATAACCAATCAGACCAGAGGAGTCGTAGCAAGGTTATGAAAGGGTTCAAATCTACTAATTGCATTAATACAAATGAATGAAAAACATTCAACCTCTGAAGGAGTTTCAGGCTATGGGATTCCCTAAAAAACATGGTATTTCACCAGCAAACTAGCTCCACCAGTGGCGGACTCAGGCTGTTTGAAGAGAAGGGGCGAAAAGAAAAAAAGGGCACCTACTGCACAACATGGGACCCCATCAGTGCACATGGTCAGGTTTAGACCATTGGAAGGGCAGCCAATAGGGCACATCCTCTAATTTTGCCACTCAAAAGGGCACTTTAGTGCGACGTTTTTCAACTGTGGGGGCACATGGTCAAATTTAGACCATTGGAGGGGCACCAATAGGGCACGTCCTCTCATTTTTGCCACTCAAAAGGGCACTTAAGCAAAACGTTTTTCAACCGTGGGGGCACCAGGAGGGGCGGTCGCCCCCCCTGCCCCCCCCCCCCCCCCCCCTGAGTCCGCCAGTGAGCTCCACTATACACAGTAACGGTAATATCCAACCTTACCTGTTAGTGAGCTGTTGCACTGATTGGTCTGTGTCTTCACAAACTCTCCAGTGACGTCCAATAGCGTTGCTTTGATGTAGGTGGACAGGGCGTCAGAAGAGGAGGAGCTTCCTAGCGTGATACATTGGTTGTCCAAGTAGGGGAAACTCCCTGTGCTCTTCAACTCCTTGAACCTCCTTGCACACTGTGGGTATCCATGGCAACAACATCCCAATCATGACCAACAATTAGTTTCTAATGTGGTGGGCCCAAGCAGCCCTCAATTCACTGTATAATATGTATAAGCTTTAAATACTTTGGCTCTGATATATGGAGATCTTTAGTCAGGTGGCCGGAAATTACATATTGATGACTCAGAGAGAAGGTTGAATCGTAATCATTGTATCAGGCAGATCTGGGTTACATTCTCTTGTACAGATGTTTCCAAGGCAGCATGCTCTGTTAAGTCCAAGCTTCAAGCAAGGCTGCGACATAGAAGATGCCGAGCATGGCTGCGACATAGGGGATGCCGAGCAAAGTACTGATGGAAGTAACAGCTTATATACTTGTTCTCAGAGAGGGAATAGCTTTACCTCGTAACTTACAATACTGACATTAGTTCCCATACATGGCTCTATCCTGTGTCCATGCTGTTCTACCCTGCTGACCACTGGGCAAGGCTCCTATGTCCTTAGAGTTCAACTGGTCTCACTGTTACTTGATATGGTATATGCCTGCTCCTAAGGATGTGTTGTTTACTACTGAGAGTGGTCAGTTTAAAGTATGTTTACGGTTAAACAATGAGTATTGCAATATTTGATAAGCACACAAAATTGGCATAAAGTCACACAAAAATGCATCATATCAGGCTCCTAGGGAACCAATTAATCCAGCGCCAATGAGCCCACAATGCAAGAACATCTAAGGGGGATTAACCTTTTAGATCTTGTCCTCCAATACGTTTTGAGAAGGAACCGAGAATAGTGGACAGACTATTGGAGGACGCAGCATTGACCTCGTATTCAGCGCAATTTTTTTATTGTAGGTCCCTGGCTCTTATTGTTTTATTGTCTTTAGTCCTTTTATCTTCTCTTTTAACTTTACCATATATTGTATTGCATTGTATTGTGTGCATTGTGCATCTTATTTATTTCCTGCATTTTATCTATTTTACAACTGTGAAGCACTTTGGTTCAGCACTGCTGTATGTAAACGTGCTATATAAATAAAGCTGACTTGACTTGACTAGTGCCAAGGCCTTCACAACAGCGCCCCCTAACGCCTATCCAGGGTATTATAGTTCAGTGGCTCATAACAGAAAAATTCCTGGATTCTATGACAACATCATGTCAACAATCCAGCTGGATTAGTATGGGGAACTGAAAGCTGTGGTGTGTACTACAACAATGACACTTGAATAAAGAGGGAAAATGGATACTATGTTGTGTTTTGTGTCCAGACTTGCCTCTGTTCTGCCAATTGGCCAGATCGTCATTGTAAATGAGAATTGGTTCTCAACTGACCTATCTGGTTAAATAAAACATGTAAAATAATAAATACCTCCTTGGGTGTGAAGCCAGGGACCAGCTTGGCCACGTTGTCCCAGTTGACAGGCTGCGGTCCCCCCCACAGAGACCCCAGCACCAGGTCCAGCACCAGCACGGTGTTGTTGTCATAGGGGGAGTTATTGTTGTCTGAGCTGAAGCGACTCATTTCTGTAGGGTGACAAATATAATTCTGTATAATATAATTCCGATATTTTTACAAATATATGGACTATAATATTGGCATTTTTCAAATTCAGCGATCTAGCTGTAACGTTACTAAAACAATATGTGAGCAACAAGGAGTGCTGCATATTTTATTTCGGCTACTAAAATAATAAATAAATGTTTTATTTAGGCTACTTCGACTATCTTCCTCTTCAAGCATCCCTCCTCCTGTGTTAGATAAACATTTCATTTTGGGAGTGATCGCCCCCATAGCTCGCTAGAACAGCTGATCTGCACTGCAATGCATCACTACCAGCACAACAACCCTGGTTAGTGTAGGTTAGGTTAGTCTGTTATATAATATATGATTATATAGGGTGGGCTAACGTTACCTGAAACCTTGCCTGCAGTAATCTGGATCGCACTGTTCCTTCTTCTGCAGTGAGGTTGAACGGATATGGTACTGGTATACTAACTCCACTTACACTAGTTGTAGTTACACTAGTGTCCTACAGGGGGCGCACTGGTAGTTACACTAGTGTCCTCCAGGGGGCGCTGACAGATCGCAGCATCCCCAACCTTGGATATGTGTCAAGTGTAATGTTTTTGTTATGACCCTACTTACCTTGCCTAGCTAGGAGGACCACTGGAATAGGATGCCTGCCCAGGCCTTGACTAACCAGGGGAGGAGTTCAGGGAGCATCATCAACTGCTGGTTGCACATCCCTGGTCAATGTGATCCCTCTTTAACCTTTGCACTACTGATGCTTACAATACTACCTTTACACATACTGTATTTTGCACATTGCACATACTCTCTTTGATATAGCCTCGCCTTCTTTTTATACATCTGCCCATTACATACTCTGTACATAAGCTACCTTAACTGTATAGCTCATAACTGTACCTCTAAACTACCGTACGTGCCTAACTGTACCTATCACTGTCATGTTTTTTGTATATCATGTTCTTATATCACTATTTGCACTTTGCATTTCGCTGTATAGTACGTGTAATCTCTTTTATGACAATAAAGTTTAATCTGAGAAACCAATCCTCCTCACAGAAACCCAAGTTAATTAATGCATTATAAAAGGCTTAACGTTTTAAAAGTCTGAATAGTATTAATAACTTTGAATGGAAGATATTTAAGTGGAGTCAGTCGACATATGTTTAAGTTATCAAGTGTAACATATGAAAAAGTGGCCATTTATATGTCCTCATCCAGACCGAATGGCCATAGATTTCAGGCATATTCGTGTACAGCTCAAAAAGTATAATGACATCAAACTTTTATTACATTTCTTAAGCACGGCATTTCGGCCAGCTGTTTTTTTCTGTGGACACTGTACCGTTTTATCTCACAATCTTTCTTCAACAATTTCAGTGCATAAGTTACATTTATTGTTAGCTTAGTAAACACCACTGTCATCAACCATTACCAGTATGACCACATCAACCAGCTTATCCTCACTAACAGCATGGCTAGACAACATTTAGCTGGTTGACCAGCTTGACCATAGAACATTCAGATGGTCTACCCGTTTGACCAGCCCACATTCAGCTGGCCGACCATCTCACCACCTGGTTGACAGAAAGCACAATCAGCACTGACCACCATATCTTTCAAAAGAAACTGGGAGTGGGAGGGAGTCCTGATGGGAAAACAGGATAACTGACCCCATCGCTGACATACAGTTCCAATCACTGTCAAAGGTGACAGAGGGATGATCACTTGTTAAACCAGGGTGCATTCCAATTCTCTGAAAAGGTTCAGGAAATCCTGGGAGAAGATCTAAACCAAACCCACTACAGGTTTCTCTAATATATCAGTGCAAAAGCAGGTGCAGCGATAGAAAAACAAGAACTCTTAAGAACTCATTTATGCTTGATATCTTTGACATTTATAAGAAATTCATCATATGTATTGACTTTAAAATGTCAAACTGTACACAACCAAATTATTGCCTAACTTAACCATTATTAACAATCAAAACATGCCTTTCCATTGGAACCAATTTTGAATATACCAGTAGTATTAGTGTTAGAACGTATTTAGATGATCAAACTCGTGACATCTGTGACGAGGCATTTATGGCTTTGTCCTGTCAAACATGCTGCAATTTGCACAGGTCCCCAGTATTTACATTAACCGTTTTTAACTCAATCTTAAAAACATGTACATCATTAACATTAAAATATTCATAGGGTAGAACAAAGTGTGTTGATCATTGACGAGGCCGTTATAGGAAAAAAACATAATTTATGTACCACTGACATACCTATAATAAATGAATTCATCCCATGTATAACATGATTATTAGCTGTTTTGTTATACGTAGATGCGTGTTGAATAATACTGCCTAGAGTACTAATCAAGCCGCAACCATCGCATTTTGCAAAGACTTCCTCAGACATTTTGAGATTGGAATGTTCAAATGCTCGGATAAACCGTCTTTTCAGTCGCTCCCAGAGCACTGCTCTGAATTTTCCAACGGGGACGCTCTGAGCCCTCTGAATTTCCAAATGAGCAGAGAGCATCCCGGTTGCTCAGAGCGTATTTACAAACGCACCCTTTCGGTTGAACAAAGTGTTACACTAAATTGAGCCCTCTAGCGAAAGCAGGATGATTGTCATACCTTGTAAATCCTGAGCCATTCTTCTTCACCCCAATGGTGACATTACAAATACAATAACCAGATGGCAGAGCAACTAGACAATCTTGTCGACAGGGCAACCAAGTAAGTTAGAAGCTTGCAAAACGTGATTGTGATTCTTAAAAAACAAAAACAAAAATAATAATAATACTTTGAACTGTCGGTGGGTGAAGAATAGTATTTCAGGATTACAACAAGATATAGCAATTCGAGATTGATAAAACTGGTGGACTCAAGACCAGTAATACACAGGGTAGGTGAAAAGTGTCTTCCTTGGTGGGTACTCAAGACTCTCTACAAGATGCAATCCCATGTAGTCCATCTTTCTAGATTAAATTAACTGTATAGGTCTACTCAACTCACGTAATTCTTAACACAAATATGACCCAATCTAGATAACTGATACAGATAATCTCTGAGTTAATAGATAAATACAACAAATGAATGACATTCAGTGACCGAATCTTAGCAGGTGTTAGATTTCAGCATCCCTCCATCCCATGTGACTTCCCTCTGTGTGTGTTGTTTGTTGCCATTGATTCCAATGGCTGGACATCACTTGCCATACTGGTAATGGATAGTTAAGTCAGACTTAACAGCTCAGCTAAAGGCTATAGGGCCGGTTTCACTGACAAGGCTTACGCCTAGTCCTCAACTAAATCACACTTTCGATGTAAAATCTCCATTGAAGATGCTTCTTAGTCTAGAATTAGGCTTAAGCCTTGTCTGTGAAACCGGCTCATAAAGCCTCAAGAGATGCGTGCGCACACACACGAGCGCGCACACACACACGCACACACACATATATATATATATATATATAAGTAAATATATAGGTAAATCTCACAGGTCAATCTTCTCTGGTATGGTCAGCACTGTGCTTGAGGCTGTAGTGGTGTTGGGAGGCCCCAGGCTATAGGGTGCTGGTGTTTCTCTGTAAACTGACTCAAGCAGCTCCTCCGAGGCAGCTTGTGGAGGGACCGAGCCTAGGCCTAGACTTGGGTTGTAGCCCGGGGCCAAAGATGGCACTAGTCCTGTGGCCATGGCTGCCTGAGGGGCTTGGAGGCTCTGCGGGTTCCCTTGCTGAGCCTGGGCCAGCCTTTCCAGCTCAGCGTGCTTCCTCCCTCTCCTCTTGCCAAGGACCTTCACATAGTTGGCCGGGACAAGACCTGTAGTCTGGCCATCCACACTGCCTAGTAGCCAACCGCGGACCCGTGGCTGTTGCTCTGTGCACAAGGAGAAGGGAACGAGCTTGTTTTATTAAGGGAAAAACATTAAAGCATGACATGTGAGAAAGCTAGTAGGCAGGTCAACAAATCAACACCCACCCAAAAAATATTCTAGGATTGCAAATCAAAAAATGTAAACATAACTAGAGAACTCCGACATATCAGTGTTTTGTGAGCATGCAGCAATTGAGACAGGGATGTAGATGTTTTGTGCATTCCAGTGTGTCGCATTTCAGTTTTGCTTCGCAAAAATGTTATCTTCTTTTCATTTAAACATGAACAAAAATAGTTTGTTAACATCTAGTTTATTATTTTTACAGAATGCTTAAATTGCCTAAGAGGGTCTTAACTATTGGTTGAAACCGCAAACTCTTTATTTTCTTCGACTCTGTTTCTGTGAGGCTCTGGTTTCAGAGTCAGACGGTCTCTCACCTTTAGGGGCCAGATTGAGCATGTCTCCTGCCTGCATGGAGATCTCCTCCTCAGAAGCAGCCGCGAAGTCGTACTCGGACCGAGCGACCACATGGTCGTCCTCTCCGTTGGCCCAGTTGGTGGCTGCCCGGAGAGAAACACAACAGTAACCCGGTTAAGCATCTTCACATCTGAGATAGATTGAACAGAATAGCTCTCACTATACCTAAAGTAACGATTAATCTATAGCGTTCGAACAGATAGTCCACTACAAATTAAAACTTGGGTCCGATTTTTTTCCAGAACTAAAAAGTAGTCTAATGTCTAAAATGCCATCATTATGTTAGATCCAGCTACATGTCCCAACCCTAAATGAGTAGAGAAGATATGCAGCAAACTAAATCTTTGGAATCAGACGGTGTTCATCTTTCCCATTCATACTCAGATGGCAGAGCAACTAGACAATCTTGTCGACAGGGCAACCAAGTAAGTTAGAAGCTTGCTAAACGTGATTGTGATTCTTAAAAAAATAAAATAATAATTGAACTGTCGGTGGGTGAAGAATAGTATTTCAGGATTACAACAAGCTATAGCAATTCGAGATCGATAAAACTGGTGGACTCAAGACCAGTAATACACAGGGTAGGTGAAAAGTGTCTTCCTTGGTGGGTACTCAGACTCTCTACAAGATGCAATCCCATGTAGTCCATCTTTCTAGATTAAATTAACTGTATAGGTCTACTCAACTCACTTAATTCTTAACACAAATATGACCCAATCTAGATAACTGATACAGATAATCTCTTGAGTTAATAGATAAATACAACAAATGAAGAACAGGTCTCACCGGTCTCTTCGGGAACCTCGGCAGAGCTCAACAGCCTCCAGATCAGATATGGCCCCCCGAGAACTACTGCCAAAAACAAGAAGATAGGCCAAGACTTGACCGTGCCGGCTCTAGGGTCCTCCATTCCGGCTCCGACCCCTCTAGCTGCAGTGGTTGCGAGCGTGTCCCCTGCGCTGTCTGCCCACAAGTCTTCAGCCTCAGCATCCGGCCGTAGCCCCATCAGCCTCTGTATGCGGCGGTACAGGTAGCGCAGGGTGCGCACCAGCGCAAAGGCCGACAGGACCCGAGTAAAGTGCGTCCGCAGTCGAGTCAGGTGGTTGGCCACGTCTAGCACGGCACGGAAACTGTTATAAACGGCGGAGAAAGTAGCGTCCATCATCATGCTGACGGACGTGAAGGCCTGCACGATGCTCTCGATGGACTGGAAGGCTCCTCGGCTGCTCTCCTCCGCCTGCTGCACGAAGCGACTGGGCGCCACGTCTTCGGAAGGTGGAAATCGGCCGTAGCCGCTGTAGCCGCCCATGCCGTAGCTACTGCCATGCCCATAGCTATGAGGGCTGTAGCCCCCCCCATATATAGAGCTGCTCCCATAAGGACTGTAAGAGGTAGGGAAGGAGCTGTAGGACGGACGGAAGGACTGCTGCTGGACGGGGCGAGGGGGGAGCGGGGGTACCATGCGGGTCATTACCGGGGGGCCAGTGATGTTGGGGGGACCCACTGTTCCGAAGTCTGTGGACCTGGTGACAAAAGGGTTAAGAGACACACTGATGTTAGAGACGGATAATTTTGAACGTGTGTGTATAACTGACTACCGCATCTCTTTCCATCAATTCTAGCAGCTGAGGAAATTGACAAAATGATTTGTCCTGACATGAGCTGTTTTTAAAGCTAATTTCTGTGCAAACAAGATTAAAAGCTTTTAAGTAAAATTCATACGCTAACCATTAAAATCACACTTCTGGTGTTTGGAAAGCCAGAAATCCTGAGGTGGATTTTTGTCTAACTAGTTTGCAGTTGTACGACTGTGGGGCTGGGTTAGGGCCTGTACAGACAGTACAGACAAAAAGAACTTTGCAAGTGTATGCGAATGTGCCAATAGTAGTAGTAGTCTCTCTACCAAATTATGATATGGATTCGATGTAGCTAACGTTATTTAACTGCTACGAGAGAGTTACCAGTGTACACAGCCAGTTGAGAAGTTCCTCTAGAACATGTCTGGTTAGACAAGCTGACGTTGCTACTTATTCATCTTTCAATGATATAGCTACATCATAAATTAGTTAACAGATACTACCAATAAACAAAACTCTCGCGATAGGAGGGTGTAACTATAACGTCGTTGCGCATGCGCAATACCCAACATCAGAACTAGACCCTCCTAGGCCACAGACCAGCTAGCTACTAGCTAACGTTAACTAGACGGTACAGCCAGGTTCATGTTCTCGCAGTGTTAATTAAACAGCAACATAACAGTAAGCACACGTTGGTTTACCGATAGCTGACCGGAGCGCCCAGGCCTCCCGGGACACGACGCTCCCAGGGCTTAGGAGGAGGCTGCGAGGCCATGGTGAGAGAGGCTGCTGCGCTTCTGATGACTGACAGGAGAGTTGTTGTCATCCGGGTTCTTTAAGCTCCGCCCATCTAGTTCCGGTCAAATTATGGAGAAGATCAAAGATGAAAAGATGTGCATAATAGTGTTGTCACGATACCAATATTTTACCCTGCGATACTATACCAGCCCAAGTATCACGATACTGAGTAGTAGATACCGCGGCACTTTTGTAACACTTTTTATTTTTATGAACATGCAATGTATTTATACAAGTTACAATAACTTAATGAGTGGTGCATGAATAACACGCATTTAATGCATTACACTGTAACTCTACAGGTAAGTAAAAGTACTGAAACCGATATTTTTGTGAATAACATGTTTATTAATAAGTAGTTTGAAACATCAAACAGACCAACTGGCCTTTTGCAAGAGTATAGCAAAGTAGGTGTGTGCGTGTGTGTGTGTGTGTGTGTGTGTGTGTGTGTGTGTGTGTGTGTGTGTGTGTGTGTGTGTGTGTGTGTGTGTGTGTGTGTGTGTGTGTGTGTGTGTGTGTGTCTGTCTGTCTGTCTGTCTGTCTGTCTGTCTTTCTGTGTCTGTATGTCTGTCCGTCTGTGGGGTCTTTTTCACGAACTTGAAAAGTAAAAGCAAACACTGGCATATCAAAAAAATAGAGGGCTACTTCCAAACTGTAGCTCAAGACTTAACTCAACTTAAGAAAACTCAGTGGTTTTAATTTTCTAGTTAATGCCCACTGAGCTCGCAGGAACCATAGGAACAACTTTGAGGTTGCTAACCTGTTAGCCGACAAAGCTAACGCGATGGGTAGTCGCGAAAAAGGCTGCGTTCGTCAATTCGCTCTGGAAATCTGACCCGCACTCGCGGAACGCCTCTCGTCCAATCAAACGAATCGGTCGCTCTGTGACGTTGCACCCAGTGTGCGCTCCGGCGCTCTCGGAGCGAATTGACGAACGCAGCCGAAAGTGTTATGAGTTGCCCCGCTGGTATTGATTGATTGATTGATTGAAAACCTTTATTGTCCCCAATGGGGAAATTTTGTTGTCAAACAGCTCAGTTAGGGCAGAAAACATTCAATACAGAAAACAGAAAACATTCAATAAAATACATAGAACAGTGCAGGCTCAATAAGTAAAAAGTTCCAAAAGTTCCAGCTCCAGGTCTCCCCCACCCTGCAGGGCCTGGTTGTAGAGTCGGAGTGCAGCTGGAACAA
Source organism: Nansenia antarctica (assembly GCF_963989245.1). Lineage (NCBI taxonomy): Eukaryota > Metazoa > Chordata > Actinopteri > Argentiniformes > Microstomatidae > Nansenia > Nansenia antarctica. The sequence continues at coordinate 14,922,697 of NC_137692.1, read as the reverse complement.
AGGACTGTCCAAATCTTTTTGTACTTTGGCGGGGGAGAACAAATCTGTGGCTGAACTTGCTCCTCATCCCCGCCAGCTCGCAGTACATCGGGTGGGAGGGATTGACCAGCATGGCCGCCAGTTTTTTCCCCATCCTCTGTTCTGCCACCACCTCTAGGCTGTCCAGCCCGGTCCCCACCACAGAGCTGGCCTTCTTCACCAGTTTGTTTAGCTTCGCAGCATCCCTGGCACAGATGTTTCCACCCCAGCAGGCCACGGCGAAGAACAGAACGCTGGCAACCACCGACTGATAAAACATTTGCAGCAGCTTGTTGCAGACACCGAAAGACCTCAGCCTTCTCAGGAAAAACAGTCTGCTCTGCCCTTTCCTGAGAAGAGCCTCGGTGTTGTCAGTCCAGTCCAGTTTGTTATTAATTTGTACTCCCAGGTACCTGTAGGAGTCCACCCTCTCGACTTCCACCCCCTTGATGGTGATGGGGGCTGGGGTCCTTCTCTTCCTCCTAAAATCCACCACCAACTCCTTTGTTTTGCTGGTGTTAAGCAAAAGGTAGTTGGTGTCGCACCACTGCACAAAGCTCTCCACCAGGGCCCTGTACTCCTCATCCCTGTCGTCTGTGATGTAACCGACGATAGAGGAGTCATCCGAAAACTTCTGCAGGTGGCACTGGTCGGAGCTAAACTGGAAGTCGGAGGTATAGAGGGTGAAGAGAAAGGGTGACAGAACAGTTCCCTGGGGGGCACCGGTGTTGCACACCACCACCTCAGACTGACAGCCCTGCAGTCTCACATACTGACGCCTGTCTGTGAGGTAGTTGTGGATCCAAGCCGTCAGGGAGTCCTCCACACACATCACTGCTAGTTTGTCAGCCAGCAGTGATGGCTTGATAGTGTTAAATGCACTGGAGAAGTCGAAGAACATGGTCCTCACCATGCTCTGTGGCCTCTCCAGGTGTGTGTAGGCCCTGTGCAGCATGTAAATGATGGCATCCTCCACCCCCATGCTCTCCTGGTATGCAAACTGCCGGGGGTCCAGGAAGTCCTTCACCTGGGGCTTAAGGTGTTGCAGCACTAGCCTCTCCAGGATCTTCATGACCTGTGGTGTCAGGGCGACAGGTCTGTAGTCGTTTGGGGTGCTGGGCCGTCCCTTCTTTGGCACTGGGACGATGCAAGAGGTCTTCCAGAGCTGTGGCACCCTCCTCAGTCTTAGAGATAGACTGAAGAGATGTTGGAATGTGTCCGCCAGCTCTCCAGCACACACCTTCAGAACCCTGGGGTTGATGTTGTCTGGACCTCTGGACTTGTTCACATTCACCCTGGAGAGCTGCCTTTTCACCTGCTCAGATGTTATAAAGCTGTGAGTACCGGTGTCTCCAGGTGTGAAGCATGCTCCCTGGCTCCTGGTGTTGGTAAGGGGAGGCAATTGCTGCTGGGGTGTGAGGGGGTCAGGGGGAGTGGGGGCTACTGTTGCCAGGGGTGCGGTACATTGGAGAGGGGAGGAGAGGGTCGGGGGCTGTGGGGGGTGACAGGGGGATGGTTGGTCAAACCTGTTAAAGAAGCAGTTCAACACGGTAGTATAGTATTCCACGGTAGTACCGTTGTATAAAGCTTATGGTATAGTAGGCACCGTGACATTTTGGCACCGCGGTATATCGTTGGTACCGGTATATCGTGCAACACTAGTGCATAACTGCCTATGAATTAAATATATTTGAACATTGCAAAAAACATTGTCTGTGTAATTGGTTTTTGGGTGTATGGGTGATCTATGTATCTGAGAGCTCATGTAGTGGGGTCACAGTACGGTCAAGCGACCATCTTTGCTTGCTGCCGTTAAGGGCAGAGGCAATAGAAATCACTTGTAGTCTTTTCTACAGGTGAATGATTGTAGATAATCATGATGAGACTCGTCATGCCGAGGGCTCTTGTGTGCAGCACTGGTTCAGCCCGTGGATCAGTATAAGGTGTTTATCTTGCTAGTTTAGACACTGTGTAACCTGGGTATCTTAATATAAGGTGTTTATCTTGCTAGTTTAGACACTGTGTAACCTGGGTATCTTAATATAAGGTGTTTATCTTGCTAGTTTAGACACTGTGTAACCTGGGTATCTTAATATAAGGTGTTTATCTTGCTAGTTTAGACACTGTGTAACCTGGGTATCTTAATATAAGGTGTTTATCTTGCTAGTTTAGACACCGTGTAACCTGGGTATCTTAATATAAGGTGTTTATCTTGCTAGTTTAGACACTGTGTAACCTGTGTATCTTAATATAAGGTGTTTATCTTGCTAGTTTAGACACTGTGTAACCTGTGTATCTTAATATCCCAAATCACTATCATTCTCGTATCTCCTGTAAGAGCTAATAGTTCCTCTGCTGTTTAAGGTTCTCTCAAAGCAAACAAGCTTTTAGAGAAACAAGTTTAGTTGATGTCCGTAGACCCATGTCTACAGAACAAGCAAAGTCATAATTTGCCATCAATCCACACATAATACCCCAGAATGACAAAGTGAAAACACTTTTTTAGACATTTCAGGACATTTATTGATTTGCTCTGACAGTTATCTAAAATGCAAAAATTATCTAAATGAAACATGCAACATTTAGGGTTAGTGTTAAGGCCCAGCCTAGTGTTAACCCTAAGCCTACCAGCTGAACTATTTTCTTCTTCCTGTCCAGCTCTTCTCTGTCCTTATCTACCCTCTGTCTCTCTTCCTTCAGCCTCTTCTCTGCATCGCTGTGTTGCTTCTCCTTCTCCTCCCCTTCTTTCTTTATCTTCTCCTTCTCTGTCTTCCAGACCTCTTGCTCTACCTTTCTAGCTTTTTCCACTCTGGCCATCTCTTTCATTTGCCCGTCCTGAGCTTGCTCCACCTCTTTCTCTCTCTTCTCCACCTCTTTCTCTCTCTTCTCCACCTCCCTCTTCAAGATCTTTCGCTCTCCCTTTCCTTCTGCCACTCGGGCCTTCTCTGCCATGTACCTGGCCTGGACTTCCTCCATCTCCCTCTTCCAGACCCCTTGTTCTTCCTTTCTTTCTTCTGCCACTCGGGCCTTCTCTGCCATGTAGAGCTCTTGCTCCGCCTTTCTTTGGTTTGCCTCCAACAGCAGGGCAGCCTGGGCCACTTTACACTCCTGTGGACATACAGTGAACACACTTAAGGTGCAATCTCAAATGTATTTGGCAAGAGGGGTCCCTTGTCTTTTCTGAGAATAAAACCAGTCAGTTGTCTTCCCTCATCTTTGTGTATTGTCTATTTTTAGCAATCCTAAATAGGGTGAGTGGGCAGTTATCAAATACAGTACCATAGTCCTTTGAAACTCCCCGATGGAGATAACAGAGCTATCACTCTGATAAACAATCCCCCCCTCCACATACCCCACTGAACTATTGCCCCCCCTCGCACACACACACACACACACACACTTGACTATGACTCTCAGTACCCCCCCCCCCCCACCTTAGGATACTATAGATATGACAATGGAAAATGGCTACACTATGATGACAATGACAATACTTAATAATGGCTGCTCATCCCTGGTTAATGTGATCACTCTATAACCTTTGCACTACTGATGTACATTACTACCTTTGTACTACTGTATATTGCACATTGCACATGTCTCCTGACATGGGGTGGGTCTTACCTTCTCCACAGAAGCATATGAAGCCTGGGCTGCGCTCTGGACCTGTGGGGCTGCGCTCTGGGCTGCTGCCTGGGGGGCTGCTCTCTGGACCTGTGAGGCCACTCTCTGGACCTGTGGGGCTGCTCTCTGGGCTGCTCCCTGGGGGGCTGCTCTCTGGGTCTGTGGGGCTGCTCCCTGGGGGGCTCCTCTCTGGACCTGTGTGGCTGCTGTCTGTGGGGCTGCTGTCTGGGCCTGGGCCAGTCTCTCGGCTGCTCTCTGGGCCTGTCGGGCTGCTCTCAGGTCCTGGGCTGTTTTCTCGGCCCATCGGGCTGCTTTCTTGGCTTCCCTCTGGGCCCATGGGTCTGCTGTGGGACTCTGGGCTTCTCTCCGGGTACGGGCTGCTCTCTCGTCTGCTGTCTGGGCTGCTCTCAGGGCCTGGACTACTATCTGGTCCTGGGCTTCTCTCAGGTCCTGGGCTGCTCTCTGGTCCTGTGGGGCTGCTGTCAGGGCCTGGGCTGCTGTCTTGGCCTGGGCCAGTATCTTGTCTGCTCTCTGGGCCTGTCGGGCTGCTCTCTCGGCTTCACCCTGGGCCCAGTTGACTGCTGTGGGACTCTGGGCCTTTCTCTGGGTACGGGCTGCTTTCTGGGCTGCTGTGTGGGCAGCTCTCTGGGCCTGGGCTACTACCGCTCTCTTGGCCTGGCTGGCTTCTCTCTGGAGTGCCTCTACCTGCGGGATGCCTACCATGACCACATTGGCATATGAAGCCTTGGGTTGGTCGTCCCCGGAGGCAGCCACGGCCATAGAGGCAGAGGTGGCCTCGGGTTCAGCCTGGACCTCTAGGAGGGGGGCTGCTCCCTGGACCTGGTTGTCCTCGGGGGCGGCCATGATGGGGGCAACCGTGGCCACAGAGGCATTGGTGGCCTCGTCACCCGAGCAGACCTGCTGCAGGAGCAGAACAGAGGAGGTGTGGCATCATTCATGGCTACATGGTTACACAAAACTGATATACATTAACTGCAGGGACGTGTGCTAATGGTGATGGTTACACTTACAGTAACAGGTCTGTCCCCTCTATCCTCATGCTTCCTCTGAGTCCTCCTGCTCATGGCTACAATATGAAAAACAAGGAAGAGAATGTGAAATTAAGTATTTTAGATGTACTGTATATATTATTATTATATAATTACTTGTCCCCTATGAGTTCATGGATGACTGTGAGGCTGTTTGAACTTCAAAAGTGACTGACTGTTGATATTGCGCGACATTATGATTGAAGCATCAGTTGTCATGACAACAGTGTTGGCCTACACTTTGGATCACTTTCAAACAATAAAAGAGCTATTGGATATTCACTTTAATTCTGGACGTTACAATTTGCATTTCTCAAAATCAACAAACTAAACTGTCAACTTCCATGACGTCTTGCCGCAAGGCCTTCTGGGACCTGCAGTTCTACCTATTCTTAGCCAATACAACAGAAATGTACTTCTTTATGTTATGTAATATATATTAATCAATCTCTTTTAATTGTCAATCATGTAACATATTAATCAATCATGTAACCTATAAAGTTAATCATGTAACCTATACAGTTACAACAATCCTATGAATACAGTCAGGCCGTCAAGCCCATAGACTTTTACTTGTCAAGGCACATTTTTTATGTGCAAATCTGTAATTCAAGACTCTCTGGTAATTTACGCACAAGACCCACGTTGATCTCTACTCAGCGCACACACACACACACACACACACACACACACACACACACACACACACACACACACACACACACACACCACTGGGTTGGTCCTCCAGGCTGGCTGCTGTCTGGGCCTTGTTGTTGTCCCTGGGGGCGGCCATGATGGGGGCGTTCATGGCTTTGGTTAAGGCGATCTCCTCATCGTCCGACTCATTTTCCATCCTCCAAGCTACGTCAAAATTAAAGCCACCCTGACCTCCCTGACTCTTCTTCTTTTTATTTCCCATTTCTGAACCAGGAAAGAGAATGTGAAATTAAATATTTTATATTTATATATTATTATTATTATTATAGAATTACTTGTCCCCTATGAGTTCATGGATGACTGTGAGGCTGTTTGAACTTCAAAAGTGACTGACGTTGCCCATCTGAGTGGAATACAAGTTCCAATAGCCACATCAGTTACAGAGATGCATATGCTTCATACACATGTTTGAGGGCTTGAACTTAAGGCTTGAAGATTTATCAATTGGATTCTACAAAGGCAAAGTAAGGTCATCCCACTTCCTTTCTATGTTCCACATTAATATCACAGGGAGTACAGGGCAGGCTAGCTAGCTAGACATTAATAATATCACAGTGAGTACAGGGCAGGCTAGCTAGCTAGACATTAATAATATCACAGTGAGTACAGGGCAGGCTAGCTAGCTAGACATTAATAATATCACAGTGAGTACGGGGCAGGCTAGCTAGCTAGACATTAATAATATCACAGTGAGTACGGGGCAGGCTAGCTAGCTAGACATTAATAATATCACAGTGAGTACGGGGCAGGCTAGCTAGCTAGACATTAATAATATCACAGTGAGTACAGGGCAGGCTAGCTAGCTAGACATTAATAATATCACAGTGAGTACAGGGCAGGCTAGCTAGCTAGCTAGACATTAATAATATCACAGTGAGTACGGGGCAGGCTAGCTAGCTAGACATTAATAATATCACAGTGAGTACAGGGCAGGCTAGCTAGCTAGACATTAATAATATCACAGTGAGTACAGGGCAGGCTAGCTAGCTAGCTAGACATTAATAATATCACAGTGAGTACAGGGCAGGCTAGCTAGCTAGCTAGACATTAATAATACCACAGTGAGTACAGGGCAGGCTAGCTAGACATTAATAATATCACTCATATCACAAGCCCATAGACTTTGACAAGTAGCTAACACAGGCTTACCTTGCTTGTGTCATGCGTGTTGGTCCTTCTCATACCGAAGTTAAACTGGCCTGATACACTGGCGCGTACCTTCTGGAGCTGTCTCAATTTGATTGTGACGTCATAATGTCCTCTCGATTATGACGTCATCCTGCATGTTTTCTGAACATTCTGATATCAGGAGCTCTGTCATGCCAAATCCTGGCAGGGCCATCAACGATTCAGGAGCGAATTACGTGTGAAATTAGCATGCTAGCAGGTGTTTTCATATAACATGTTATATATTATAGCTGACTAGTGAGCCTGCATCAACCTTAATGCTATTCAAGTGCAAGAAGATTACAATTGTCCATTCGTTTTTTTTTTTTTTTTTTTTTACCATTTTCTTTCTTTTTTTTAAACAATGATAATAATACAAATAATAATATTAAAAAGCCCAATAACTATTCATCTCTCATTCTGATCATTAAAGCATTAAAGCCCTCGAAAATAATATGATATCATCAAAATATCATGATCAAAATGCAGGGTTCCCACGGGTCCTTGAAAGTTTGTGAAAAATCTTTTTGTTTTGTTTTAGAGAGGGAGAGAGAGGGGAATACAATCTAAACTTGTTAACGTAATGTTAGTAAATATGCTACGTTACGCTGTCTGCATGTTTCTCCTGCTATCAGAGTCGCACCACGCACGCGCCTCAAGAACATTCCGGTGCAGGTTAAGTGGCAGCAAGCAGCTGTAGCTATGCCTGGCAAATGTACATTTCAGGATGTGTGGCTCACTAAAGATATTTACAAGCAATGGATTATTAAAGATTCACTAAACCTACATATGGCCCGATGCAAAGCCTGCGGCAAATCGATCAAACTTGATGGGCGAAGCTGACTGCGCATGCGCAAGTTCAATGCAGGTACGGGTCCTCCACCAGGTAACATGTAGAAGGGAATAAAACAACCGTACTAGTTACTACGGTCAATTAGTTAGATAGATTATACCGTCATATGTTATATTGCTGTTAGCTAACGTTACTATCAGTAGGCCTATGTCTTAATCAGTTATCCCACCGAATCCCACCAGTGATGCGCAGCTACATTACCGTTAGTCACCAGTCAGAGTGATGCGCAGCTACATTACCGTTTGATTGATTGATTGAAAACTTTATTAGAAGATTTGCAGAAGTAGGTACATGAAAGTACATATTACATACAAGGTCAACTAACAGGATAAAAACCCAAGAAAGCCACTGGCTTATTTCAATTGGGGTCCTTGATTCTCAATTCATCGTTACATGTAAGACAGACAAAAAAACTAGTACTATCTACAAGATAATACAGACAAATAACTATTACTATCTACAAGATAAACATACATCCATCATGGGAAGAACAATACAACAAAACATAAGGTATGTACAGCGGGTAGGACAGGTGGGGACATACACCACAGGTGGGGGCGGGGGACAAAACACAAAGTATGTACAGTGGGTAGTTCGGGTCTTTTAATCTGATTTTTGATTTAGAGGGTCCAGTTACGGATTGCAGCCTCCTGTAAATGTTTTTTGAGAGTGGTTTTGAAGGTGGGCAGTGTTTTGCACTCCTTTAAGATTATAGGAAGGGCGTTCCACATTTTTACTGCATAGTTTGCAAACGAGTTTAACCCCTTGTTTGTGGTGCAACGCGGTTGAACGTGGTTCGTGGAGCTTCCTCTGGTGTTGTATGTGTGGACGTTGTTCACTTTTTGGAAGTATGTTGACAGGTACTTGGGTGTCTTTGTGGTGTAGCGTATCTTGAAGACCAGGCCCAGTGCAAGCTGCTGCACTCTGTCAACTACTCGTAGCCAATCAAGGCTCAAAAAATGAGCAGCGGTTAGATGTGTCCTAGGGTTGAGGCCTAGCAGAAGCCTAACCAGTTTATTTTGGGCTGTCTGGAGTCTTGTTTTATGGGCCTTTGTGGTTCTATAGTACCATGATGTTACGGCATAGTCGAAGTGACATTGAATGAGAGCTCCTGATAGGGTCCTCAGTGTGTTTTTACTGACAAGTGAGGATATCCTGTACAAGAATCTAGTTCTATGGTTCACTTTTTTGATTACTTTTGCTGCCATTTTATCTCCGGAAAGATTTGCCTCTAAGATGGAGCCCAGGTATGTACTATCCTCTTTTCTTGTGATATTAATGTTACCCACTTTTATTTTAAAATTTTCAGCCTTTCTGAGTTTAGATGGGGATCCGTATAGGATGGTTTCAGTTTTACCTAGGTGTATTGATAGTTTATTGTCAGCTAGCCAGATGCAGATTCTACTCAGTTCAGTGCTTAGCGCTTTTTCCACCTGCAATATGTCCCTGTCAGAGACCAGCAGAGCCGAGTCATCCGTGAACAGGAACAAATTGCAATCACATGCTGATGACATGTCATTCACATATATTAGGAACAGTAAAGGTCCCAATATGCTTCCTTGTGGAACGCCGCAGGTCACTGGGAGGGGGGGGGACAGTGTTCCGTTCACACTAACCACCTGTTCCCTCCCCTCTAAGTAGGATTGCATCCAGCTCACCGATGTTCTATCGAACCCAATTGCTTTCAGTTTATCTAACAATATGTGGTGATCTACTGTGTCGAAGGCCTTCTGGAGGTCCAGCATGACCATGCCGCAGTATTTGCCCGAGTCCACCTCATGGTTGATGTGGTCGTTCAAATAGAGAAGGCATGTGTCAGTGGAATGGGATGTTCTGAATCCTGATTGAAATTCATACATCAGATTTTTTTCGGTAAGGTACCTATCAACCTGTTCATAAACTATTTTTTCCATAAGTTTCGAGATGGAATTAAGAATAGAAACAGGTCGGTAGTTGCCTGGGTCTAATTTGCTTCCTTTTTTATACAGTGGGGTTACCCTTGCTATTTTAAAGTCAAGGGGGACGTGTCCCTGTTTGATGGAGAGGTTTATTATGTGGGTGATGATTGGGGTAATGGAGGCAGCTGAGTCTTTTAGAAATCTGGCTGGAATATTGTCATGGCCCGTGGCCTTTTCTGAGTGTAGCGCGCCCAGCTTTTTAAACACCTCATCGTTTGACACCATGGAGAGTTTAAAATCATCTTTGCGTACACCCAGTTTATTGTAGAACGCACGGATGTGCTCTACACCATAACGCCCTGAGTGGGGTGGTAGATTGTTAACTAATTTAGTGGCTATGGTTGTAAAGAAAGTGTTTAAGCACTTAGCCACATCCAGCTTGTCTGTAAGGAGAGAATCTCCAGATTTTATGCTGATGTTTGTAGACCTGGTTTTGAGTTTTTGACTGCAACCTAGTTGGCTATTAAGTAGCTTCCAAAGGTCACGTGGTTTGTTTAAGTTTTCTTCGATTTTGTTATCGAGGTATTCTTTCTTAGCAGATTTGGTCATGGTAATTACCTGATTGCATAGTTTGTTGCATTGTTTTTTAATTTTTTCAAAGTGGGTTTTGTGATCTTCGTTTAAGTGTTTCACTAATTTTGATTTGCATTTTTGAACTTCAGAGCATTTTAGGTCTCTGACTTTCATAGCATTTAGAATGTCCGAATTCATCCATGGTTCCGATCGGGCTTTAACCCTGGTGGTTCTCATGGGGGCTATACTGTCAATAATATTTAGGAATTTGGTTTTGAAACCTAGCCATGCCTCTTCAACCTGTGTGCATTTTAGTTCCTCTAACCAGTCTTGTTTCTCCAGTTTATGGTTTAAGGCCTCACTAGAATAGGATTTAAGGGATCTAGTGGTTACAGTTTTATGACCGCCAGCCTTGGGTTTATGTTTTTTACGAGTGCAAAAGATCATGTAATGATCACTTAGCCCACATACAATAACCCCACTCTTGGAGATTTTGGACTCATCCGATGTTAGAATGAGATCTATGGTGGTTTGAGTAGAAATACACACCCTAGTGGGTTTGGTAATTTGTTGACGGAGACCGTGCAATTCAGAAAACCTAGTGAAGGATTTGAAAACGGATGCTTCATTTCTGAGCATGTCCGTGTTCAAATCCCCAATAAGAATCTTTTCCACACAGTCAACGTCATCCAAGCACCCCTCAAGAATATCATAGAAATCACTCTGATCGGGAGGTCTGTAGATAGTACCAACCAGCACCGGTTTTGCTTTGTTAAAGATAATTTCAACCCAAACAGATTCTAATTTGTCACGATTCAGGTCACACCGGGTGTTAAAGATAATATCGTTGTGAATGTACATGCAGACACCACCCCCATACCTGTTCCTGTCGTTTCTGATGACTGTGTAGTTAACTATTTCAATCTCTGGGTCATTGATTGATTCATCAAACTTGGTCTCAGAGAAGCTCAAAATGTGAACCTTGCTGTCATGGAACATTTCTCTGATTTGGTCCAGTTTAGGCACAAGACTGTTCACATTAAGGTGAACAATATGCAGGTTGTCCACAGGACAACAATACAGCGTACCTTAAACATCAAAGACCTACATGGCAGAGTTGCGATCTACGACCTCAACACAAAATTAAGCATCTGAAGTATGCAAAAGAAAACCTTGAGAAACCTGAAGCCTATTGGAACAATGTGCTTTGGACTGACAAAACCAAAAATGTAACTTTTTGGCCACAACCAATTAAAAAAAAAAAGTAGCCTACTGCTCAGTCCTGCATGGGGGGAAGAAAGTAGCAGAACTCACCTCCAGAGACAGCTAGTTCATAGCATTATAGCATTATGCTACTACGGGAATCAAGTGATTTGACATTAGAAATGAATTTGTTTCATCTCTTGTGCAATGTGCTCTACAATCTGGGCACATGAATGATCGGATCGGTGAGCAGGGGCCAACTGTCGCGCCATTCATCTCATTAAGTTTCATAATTGGATTCAGTTTTGTATAAGGCATCCTTTCTTTAGCGACAGTATAGGCTGCCCTGAACGAACTAGCTGTCTCCTTATACATACTGGAGGTGAGTTCTGCTACTTTCTTCGGAAGCACTTGCTTTTGTTTGAGCTCTGCTATTTCAACAGTTTCAACGTTGGGTGTCATAACAGGTGCAGCTGAATTCAAGTTTGGTTTCTTGGATGAAAACCCGAAACTTTCCAGGCTTGTCGACTCGGTCGGCAGCAGTGGCCTTTTTTGGGGCGGCATGATAGCTAGCTACTGAATGTTTTCTTCTCAATAATCACGTTCGCAAGCTCTCAACGATCATATTCTGCTGTTGCACAATATTCTACTGCGCCCCATAGTGTCTTGGTGGTAAAGTGCAGGCAGTCAAAGGCATACTGTCATTCACAGGAGATTAATGCTGGTGCGCGTAGTTCTTTTGGAAAACGTGTTTATTTTAGAATATTTATCATATAAATAAATATAAATAATACTCATTACATTGACATTTTTTTATCAAATAATGGTTGTGGTAATGTTTTATTAGCGACCCCCACAGATGTATGATTTTACTGCTTTCATGGGAGCTCAGACCTTCCTTATGGGAGCTCAGCTCCCATTGGCTCCCACATAACTCGAACCCTGCCAGTGACATTACTTAAAATCTTTCAATGTCACTTTGCTAAAATGAAAGTAAAGGTGAATTTGCATATTCAGAAGGTTAGTCAACACTGCTTAACTGAGTCTATTGTCCTGTCCTGTCTCCTGCCAAATAAGTTTTACTACCGTTTTTGTTTCTTCCCTGGGCGGTAATGAGCAGAGCGACGGAAAACCAAACTGCGTTGTGTCTTTGAGTAATGAGAGACAGTGCGACACTTCATGTAGGTCAGTGGAGGCTGGTGACTTCCAGAATTGAGGAGGCACATTTTTTTCCGCTTGCTCGCTTCACTCGCGATGGAATGTTCCCTGTTCTTCTTATCTGTCTTTGTGCTGGCCAAAGGCATACTATTTGGAGTGTAAGCTACAATCAGAAAGTTCTGATTGATGTTTAAAAATGCAGTAATTTGATATGGAAGATTGACTTGTAATAAACATTTTACTTGTAATAAAACGAAATCGACTACATTAAAAATAAAACTGTTCAATAAATCCTAAATGTTGTCTACCTATTCGATGTATAAATCGCGCCAGAATCTCGCCGACTTCCGAGGTCATTTTAAGCAAAAGTATTTGGCCAATGAGCTATTATTTTCAGGGATAATAGCCATGGGTGTTCTAGACATGTCCTGCAAGCCACTATGGCGAGTGTTTCTTTGACTGAAGTGACTGGCAAATTCTCAAAATGGCTTCATGTGATTGGACGAACAAAATGTCAATCTTTCAGCCCTGGTCTCAATGCATGGTGAGGCCAGGCCTCCCTTGCCCACCCATTTTCAGTGATTTGGCCAATCACATATTGCCATGAAAAAAATTGCATTACATTGACTTCTATGAGAAACCACTTTCCTGGGGGAGGCCTGGCCTCCCTCAATACAAACGGATAGGGATTCTGGCCTGTAGGTGCTTTACAATTGCAATATTGGGTTTTAGCCATGGAAAAATTCTGATTTATGAACAAAACGGAAATAATATGAATATAACAAAAATTAAAATATGTTTTTTGTTAAATAAATAAATAAAATAAATATAATGATTGCTTTTTTAAATCTCTCTCCTCTCAAATTATTGGGGAGGCCAGGCCTCCTCCACCTCTATGGAGGAGCCTCCACTGATGTAGGTGTTGCAGAAGTTTACAAGCGAGCAATTTAGAAACACTGAATAGTAGTGTTGTACTGCTAGTGCATAGTGTTGTACTGCCAGTGGTGTAGTCTACGTGATACACAGGACTACGCCGTATACCCACTAGGAAAGGCCAAGGATTTCCATATACCCACTTAAAAATGTGTGAGGATATGTAACAGCGTTTTGTGACAGAACTTTCACTTTCATTCATAAAATTCACCCCGTCTGTGTTACGAAGCACTTGACTTTTGGACCATTGGGACTGACTATAGCGTCATATCAACGGGGGGAGATGCGACATGAAATATGTCAAAATGCAGCACTATCATGCACAGATCAGCCTTATAACATTTAATGTTGGATATATATAACGTTAGACAGGGAGCGCAGATTTATTTTTATGGGGTTCCGAAATGAACGATATGAGGCTGGGAGGAAAAAATCACAATATACCCACTAGAAAAAACTAGACTACACCACTGTGTACTGCTAGTGCTTGTTCAGGGCTGGGCTGTTTGCACCTTGAGCTGTCGGGATCACACAGGCTCGTCCAAGTAAAGGTAGGCCTACTGTCATTCAGAATAAAGGCATTTCTTTCTTGCTTTTTATTTTATTAAGGGACACGATTTACAAATCAGGCTATTACAACACAGTAACCACCACATCCCAAAATGTTTTTAACAAAAACAAAAATGTGACCGATTTTACCTTAAGTATCAAAATAATTCAGTCACACTTTTTGCTGTGCAGTTTGAGTGAGTCCAACAGAGATGTCAATTCCAAAGTGAATGCTTTAAATCTGTGGTTCTGCTTGCCAAAGACTTCTGTATGTAAAATGTGCCCATCAAATAATGTTTACATTAATTCCAGTTCAGTGGAATATATTAGGTAAAGTAGTTTTTAAAAATAACCTTTATTTAACCAGGTAAAAAGTCCCATTGAGATTCAGAATCACTTTTTTTGTTTGTATCAAATGCCAATTTCAAGTGTACCAGAGCCTCATTAAGTGTAGGGGCCATGCAATAAATCACAGTATCATCTGCATAAAAGTGGTTATTCAGAGTTCACAGAGAAATGTACAACAAGGATGTCCAAGATATTAGAAATGTAGTTACATTCATAAAGAAAGGGGACAACATTACTCAAAGTGGCTCAATATTGCAAAAAAAAAGATTGCAATTCTTATCAACATCAGCAATTTTTGCATTCTTAAGATACATGTTGTGCAAAACTTTCACATTTACCTTTCTTGCTTTGCTTAGTACACAAACCCAATATGTCCTCTATCAATGAATTCTAATACAATGTTCCTTTTACAAAGAAACACCTCTCTTATGTGTTTGTTACCAAACTATGGGTGGTTTATATACTTGGATGTCTTTGTAAACAGCAAACCTCGTGTCCTGCTTCCTAGATATGTCTGTCCCCAGCAGTCTCCAGTCTGAAGAGCTGTTCCAGTGCTCCATCTGTCTGCACGTGTTCACTGAGCCAGTCTCCATCCCATGTGGACACAACTTCTGTAAGACCTGCATCAACACACACTGGGATAGTAGAGACCTGTGCCAGTGTCCCCTCTGTCAGAGTACGTATAATAGCAGACCTGAGCTCTGTGTCAACACAGTGGTGAGAGAAGCTGTTGATAACTGTAAAGAAAGAGCAAGACGCAGAGCCCCAGCCCCCCCAGCCCCAGCCCCAGCCCCAGCCCCAGCCCCAGGCCCAGGCCCTGTCCCAGCCCCAGCCCCAGCTAGGCCTGGTAGCATTTGTTCTGGGAGCAGGCTGGTGTTCCTAGGGTTCTGTCTGGCTGGTCTGGTGTTCTTCATGTATCGACAGAGCCACCTGGAGCCTGACCAGAGTGGCACATGTTCACTGACAGACCCAGAGGCAGCCTGTAAAAGACCATACAAACCACCGGGAGAGTGGGGAGAGAAGATGGTGGGTATGTGTGTGTGTGTGTGTGTGTGTGTGTGTGTGTGTGTTTGTGTGTGTGTGTGTGCGTGTCCGTCTGCACGTGCATGTGTGTGCGTGTGCAAGAGTGAGAGAGAGGGAGAAAGAGAAAGAGTGGGGAGAAAATGGTGTGTGTGTGTGTGTGTCTGTGTGTGTGTGTGTGAGTGTGTGTGTGCCTGTGAGGGAGTGAGTGGGAGAGAGGGAGAAAGAGAGAGAGTGAGAGAGAGAGAGAGAGAGAGAGAGAGAGAGAGAGAGAGAGAGAGAGAGAGAATATGGTGGGTATGGGGTTGTTATTGTCTTGTTTATTAGTTTTTCTGTCTCAGCTTCAGAAAATGACGGCTGAGATGCAGCAGATGATCCAGGACCGTCTGAAGAAGGTGAAGGAGGTCAAACACTCAGTAGAGTTCAGCAAGGTGAGTCCTCCTGACCTCTCACCTATGATGTGTTCTAATGTAGAAGTTGCCCCGTCCGACAGGTCCAGGGCTCCTAAGAGGTCTAGATGTGTTCATGGAATCAGAGAGGTCTTCATTACTGGAAGCTGTGGGTCTCATGGATTACACACATGTACAGTTTCTATTCAGTTGTGACAGACATGGCTATATCATGTGGTCATGTGGTCATGTTGACAATGCACATTCATTTTTCCTCAGAGAGAATCAGACAGAGAGAGAAAGGTCAGTTTGCAGTCCATCCGTGATCTGAAGCTCTTGTTTGAGGGAAGCCAGGCTGAGCTCATTGAGATTGAGGAGCAGCAGAAAGCAACAGAGAGGCGAGCTGAGGGGCTCATTAAAGAGCTGGAGGAGGAAGTCACTGAGCTACAGAGGAGAAGCATTGAGCTGGAGCAGCTCTCACACACTGAGGACCACCTCCTCCTCCTACAGGTCAGTGTCCTTCTCTCTCTACATGAGTAGTGCTGCTCTTTTATTAGAATCATTTGTTTTTATTTATTCTTCCTGTAAAGCACATTGCATTGCAGTTGTGTATGACATTTACTCTCCACTATACAGTGTGTATTGATTTATTTTATTTATTGACAGATCAACTGATCATATTTAAAATGTAATCAGAACATCACAATGCCTAATGTCTCCTCTCTCCTACTGTCTCCCATCCAAGGACTGGTCTGACATCAGAGTTCACAGTGATTCTCTCTCTTCTCTCCTTTTGCAGAGTGAGAGTCTCCCATCCAAGGACTGGTCTGAGATCAGAGTTCACAGTGATCTCTCTCTAAGGACTGTGAGAGTGTTCCTGTCTCAGCTGGTGGAGAAACTTCAGAGTGAAACCAAGAGGGTGTCTGACGTTGGTAAGGACTGATAAGGACGGACCTTCTTACATCAATGTGGAAAGTAGCTTATATCTGATATTCAATAGTTTGCCCAAGAAAGAACTAAGAGGCTGCTTGATGTTGGTAAGACTGATTATACACCAGCCAGCCACTGATAGGCATCAGTTACCGGCTAAATGTGTGCATGCATGCATCAGGCCATGGCAACAGTCAGTGAGTATGAAAAAGAAGAAAGCTTTGTTAGGTGGCCGGTTTGGGCTGGGGGTCAGTGAGGGCATATAACCAAGACATGCAACCCAAACGTTCTACCCAAACTGTTTTTAGCCAGCTTTGGAAATACTTGCTAATACTTTGCTAATTGTGTTGCTTGTTAAAGTTTGCTAATATCTTCCCCTGACAACATACCCTTACCTTAATGACTCAAAGTGAATGCCTGACCCTTACAGTACCTTAACCACTTAAAGTTAATACCAAAACAACAACAACAACAACAACAAAATTCTTTCTTTTCGGTTCACCAAATCGCTCAAGTTTGGTCATCTCTTTTCTTTGGAGTTAAAACACTTGTGCAAATGTAACAGAATAGAAATGTAAACTCACTCCTCAAGTTCACATACCCCCATCCGAGCTTTTTCTAAAAGCCAAGTCAGTATCTTAGGCTACTATCAAAATTGTATATCATATCTTCTTACATGTATGTGTAATAAACATAGTTATTATTTCCACAGACACACTGAAGAAGTTGGAGGATCAGAAAAACCTCTCAGTTACTAAGGACAAGGAACTCTCTGGTGAGTTTGGTCATCCAAGTACATTCTGGACAAATTCAATCAAATACGCAATATAGCAATTCACCAAATCGCTCAAGTTTGGTCATTTCTTGACTTTGGAGTTAAAACACTTGTGCAAATGTAACAGAATTGAAATGTCCTCAAGTTCACATACCCCCACCTGAGCTGTTGTATTCTTTTTCTAAACCCCAAGTCAGTATCTCAGGCTACTACCAATATTGTATATCATATCTTCTTACATGTTTGTGTAGGTGCAGTAAACTAGTTATTATTTCCACAGACACACTGAAGAAGTTGGAGGATCAGAAAAACCTCTCAGTTACTAAGGACATGGAACTGTCTGGTGAGTTTGGTCATCCAAGTACATTCTGGACAAATTCAATTACATATTCAATATAGCAATTCACCAAATCACTCAAGTTTGTTCATTTCATGACTTCGGAGTTAAAACACTTGTGCAAATGTAACAGAATAGAAATGTAAACTCACTCCTCAAGTTCACATATCCCCATCCGAGCTTTTTCCAAAAGCCAAGTCAGTATCTCAGGCTACTATCAAAATTGTATATCATATCTTCTTACATGTACCGGTATGTGTAATAAACATAGTTATTATTTCCACAGACACACTGAAGAAGTTGGAGGATCAAAAAAAACTCTCAGTTACTAAGGACAAGGAACTGTCTGGTGAGTTTGGTCATCCAAGTACATTCTGGACAAATTCAATTAAATATTCAATATAGCAATTCACCAAATCACTCAAGTTTGTTCATTTCATGACTTTGGAGTTAAAACACTTGTGCAAATCTAACAGCATTGCAATGGTAAACTCAATCCTCAAGTTAACATACCCCCAACCATGCTGTTGAATAGCTAGCTTTTGGGTGGCACAGCTGGTTAACTGAGTATTTGAGCAAACGGTCACGTGTGTCAGAAAATCAGAAGTTGCCAGTTTAAGACTCCTCAGTTTAAGACTCCCCAGTTTAAGACTCCTCAGTTGGAGCAACTCGATTGCATCGCTGCTGTTTGCAACAACTTGATGTCTGTGTTACTAAACCAAGCTTGGACTTGAATGTGTATGTGTATGTGCTAGTTCATATCTCCTCCATGCTCATTTTTCTCTACCCCTGGTCAGTATCTCAGGCTACTATTACTATTGCATATCATATCTTCTGACATGTTTATGTGTGTGTAGTAAACTAGTTATTATTTCCAAAGACACACTGAAGAAGTTGGAGGACCAGAAAAAGAGCTATGCACATCTCTCAGATACTAAGGACAAGGAACTCTCTGGTGAGTTTGGTCATCCAAGTACATTCTGTGTTGATTCCAAGACATATCAAAAAAACAATTCACCAAATCACTCAATCACATTCAAGTGTAGTAATTTCTTGTCTTTTTACAACAAGAAAAACAAGACAAATGCGTGAATGAACATAGCATCATAGATGCATTGCTTGAATGTGTGATATGTGCTACTCTGGAGAGAGAACTTTCAGGTGAGATGATTCCATAGGACAGAAACGGATACTGCTCAGTCCTGCTAGTAATGACAGGTTGGAGTCCTACAAAATAGAAAAAACACTTGCCTATCATGACTAAGTGTAGTCAACATAACAAGCCCTATAACTGTTTTCTGTTACAGAGACAAAGAAACAAAATGAAGTGTTGACTGCGTTGACTGGTGGGCTGATTATTTTTATTACTTCTTGTTCTTGTCTTGCTATAGTTTTGTTTACTTATTCTTATTCCTAACCGACAAGTTAACCCTAGCATAAGAATGACAATTGAGAATGTACTTTAAATAGCAAATAGTTGTATTACATTAGTTCACAATCCAGGCCCACATTGACCTCTCTCCAAAGAACCTCAGTTATTGTTACCAGGGCAGGGGTTATATTCACTGCACACCATAGGCTACACACTGTAGGAAAGTGTTGTTCACTGCACACACGGTGTACTTTGACACTCTGGGTGAACAAGTTTACACACGTGATAGGATTCACTGCAATCATCTATAAATATAGCACACTCAAACCTGCCCTGATGGTCGAACTGGGATTAACCCGGTGAAGTGGCAATGGTGGGGGAAAAGCGGATTTAAATAAAAAATAAACAAACAAACAAACAAACAAACAAAACAAAACTAGTAGTCCGCCCCGCTACCGGCACACTTGCCCAGGCGGATTAGATAAGAACATAAACTGTAACCAAACAAAAAGTCTCACGGCGAGAGCAGCTGGCCGCACTGAGGCTCTGGAGGAAACACACATTAACCATCTTAGAACACTTTATTACCGACATATTAAAATACATAATGATTCAAGTTAAATGACATGACTACTTTAAAATACCTGGTACGTCGATGGCAGCGTCCTACCAGCGACTACCAGCCGCCTTCAACCCAGCAGAAAATAGCCATAGGCAGCGGCCTACCTCTTGATCTCTGCCCAGTGGCTTTCCCTGCCTGTCAGCATGGAGTAGGGGAGAGTGGGGTAAGATGAACCCATTTTTACATTTGTTGTCCTACAGGCAAGGAAAAAATTGACAAAAGTAAAACAAAAACATCTACCTCTATTTCAGGATGTTTCCTATCAATTGAAATGATAAGAATGCATCTATGACTAAGGGCTGTGAAAACATGACTTCTAAAAAAAGTGGTCTTGTGGTTCAACTTGCCCCAATGCAGGGGTAAGTTGACCCGGGTCAAGGGGTAAACTGACCCATCTGGGGGGAAACTGAACAATTGACTTTTAAACCTGATGTAGGTGCATTATCATTTTCAAAATAGTCTTATGTATGTCCTTGTCATTCAACATTAATCATCATTCAACATTGCCTAATGAAAAACAAATAAGAATATAAATGGAATGTGAAAGTCAGTATTATCAATGGTGTAGGGTGTGGGTGAGTGAGTGATCTGTATGTGTGTGCAATGTTGTAAAGTGTAAACTTAATAAAAAGGGTTGCCACTAGCAAATGATGAACATGTGCTCCTGTATGGAGATGGAGATGGAGAGAGAGAGAGAGAGAGAGAGAGAGAGAGAGAGAGAGAGGGAGAGAGGGGGGGGGGGGAGGGAGGGGGAGGGAGGGGGAGGGGGAGGGAGAGAGAGAGAGAGAGAGAGAGAGAGAGAGAGAGAGAGAGAGAGAGAGAGAGAGAGAGAGAGAGAGAGAGAGAGAGAGAGAGAGAGAGAGAGAGAGAGAGAGAGAGAGAGAGAGAGAGAGACTGCTGGAAACAGCACATGTTAAATAGGCAGTAACAGGTGTGCTGCATCAGCCAATCAGGCCTCCTCTCCCCACTGCCATCCTGCAACACAGAATCAGAACAAGACAGCAGTGGGGGGAGGAGACCGTAACAGTGGCTATTTGACATTGTACTTATCAAGGTTGAAGGGAAATATGAAGACTTGCTGTCTCATTGCAGTTAACCATGGGTCAATTTACCCCACAGCATTAACAATTATTAATTGCCGTTAACCATGGGTCAATTTACCCCACAACATGTGGTTCACTTTGCCCCACAGCCACCTTTTTGAAAAAAAACTGCCTAGATGAGCAATTCTGGCTAATTGGTTAGCTAAATGATTCACATGGTTTTATACATTGCCAATCAACCAACATGTATGATATATATTTTTAGACCTGGATACATCTGCTTTGACACGACAGTCATTATATCTGAAATGTAGAAAATGTACTTTGACAAGCAAAAAAAGTTTTTTGTGCAAATAAACATACTTACGACTTCACCATGTGCTTCTGCTCATCACAGAAAGATAGAAATGTTGGGTGCTAACTGAAACGATGGTCACATGACGACAAATGTTTACCGTTGCCTAAATACAAGGGGTGGTTCAACTTACCCACTGGGTCAACTTGCCCCACTCTCCCCTAAGGTGTGCAACTGCCTCACCTCCGACCTGATCACCCAGCTGCGCTCTGGCGTTCCCCCTAAGGTGAGCCCTATTCATCAGAGCAACGCATCCGGGTACTTTGGCTCCCGTCATGTCCACGCCCCTATTTGGGTGATAGAAGTGTAGAAGTTTGACTGGCGGTCAATGGAAATTTCTGGTCTTTGCTACTTTAATCCGATAAAATAAGAAAACCGTAGTGCTTTTTAGATATTAGGAGCCCAAATCCGATGGCCAGTTAGGCAAACTATTATATAGTGTCGTTGCCGATCAATGATCGACGTCGTTATATAGAGAACATTAATGAAATAGGGGTTGATGCATCAGAGCAGTCATACGTCATCTCCCTGTCATCAGGCATTTGTAGTTCTTCATTTGATTTGCTGTGTAAATCCCCAGATGAGAGTGTTACAAAGAAATTTGAACACATTACACCAATCCTGAGATCCCTGCACTGGCTACCAGTCTCTCAGAGAATTGAATTCAAAATCCTCCTAATTACATACAAATCACAAAATGGTCTTGGACCAAAATACATATCAGATCTCCTCCCACCCTATATTCCTGCAAGGTCTCTAAGGTCAGCTGAGACAAATCAGCTAATAATTCCAAGAGTAAAAACAAAACACGGTGCAGCAGCTTTCAGTCACGCTGCTGCATGCTCCTGGAACAAACTCCCTGAAGAAATCAAACAGGCCCAAACCCTTAAAATATTTAAATCTAAGCTAAAAACCTTCATGTTTTGCACCAGTTATGATTAAACACAAACACTTCTATCAATGTCTTTTTTCCATTAACTATTGTCTTTTTAAATGTTTTATCTATTTACTTCTTATATTTGCTTTTATTCATTGCATTCATTTTTATTTTCTTATGCTCCTCTTGCTGTATTTTTAAATAATGCATGTAAAGCACTTTGAATTGCCCCTGTTGTATGAAATGTGCTATACAAATAAACTTGCCTTGCCTTACATTAGTTTTCTTAAGATAGGATAATAAATACATCTGTTCAATGGGCATTTGCCAAAGTAGCCTACTGTTAATCAGTATTTAGCCTGTATGGTGTATATGAAGATGTTATCGCTAGCTAGCTACGATTTATCATGAAAATAATGAACAGCAAGCTAGATCCAAAACTAGGGCCAGTGGAGGGGGGCAAGTGTCACATTGGACAGACTACCAAAACAGAAAAATAAAGTATCTTAACGACAGCAAAAGTGATGGATGTCAGAAATACATTACCTGGAGATTCAATAAGGTACTTTTACATGACAGGATATGGGTTAGGGTTAGGCCTACATACTTCCCAATTCTGACAGCTTGTGTTGGTCATATGCGCACCGTAGCCATATTCCTTTCTCCAATGCTGTAGGACTGCTTGTTTCTGTTTGACATTGTTTTGTGTAAAATGGAGCATCTTATGTTCCCCAGAACAGAAGCTCATTCCAGTAACACAGACAAGGACAAACCAAACTCACTGCAATACTGCCTCTCAACCAATAGAGGTCAGTATAGGCAAAGATCCATGATGACCCAAGTTCCATTTAAATGATCCTCAACTTTTACTTTGCCAATATTATATTGACCATGTGTTCCAGCATTATAGTTGTAAACTTCCCACTGCTGTCAGGACTGCAGAGTCACTACTTATCTAGACCGATCTCTTCAGGCTACTTATTGGCCTCTTCACCCCCCTGTACAGTTCCACCTACTGTTAGTAATTTCCCATTCTTTCTCCCAGAAATGTGCCCTCAAAACTCCCTCCATTGAAAGCATTTGATTGATGTGAGCATGGGCTAGAAGTTGTTAAGCTGATAAAAGTCAGTTTTGACTCCAAAGTGTTCCGAGGCTCCCAAGAGAGTATCCACTAGATGTCTTTTTTTTTCCTCATATTTTTCATTTTATTGACAGATACAGTAGAGATTTAGACAGGAAGGATGGGTGAGAGAGAGAGGAGGAATGACATGCAGGATATGTCCCCGGCCAGAATCGAACCGGGGACCTTGCGGTTACATGGTCAACGCTTAACCCGCTACGCCACCTCCACTAGATTTCTTACCTGTCCATTCCTTTGTAAGTCCATGAGGTGGAATGAACGAGTTGACACTTTGGTGAGAAGGGGAGAGAATGGGACAACAGCAGCCGTTGACTATCTGTACTCTGAATATGTCATGAATGAATGAATGAATGAATGAATGAATGGTCTTTATTGTCATTGCTACAGTACAGGTACCAAACAACGAAATTTAGGAGGGGTGGCTCCCCTGGTGTTAGGAAAGAAAAAAAAAAACTTTAAAAAAAAAATCACAAGAAGGGAAGGAGCTGGTTTACATAAATAAAGGCTATGTGCACTATCCACTGTACTATACTGTACAGATAGACGACTAGGGTTGTCATATTGCACAATAGTGTTATTGCACATTTATTTAAAGTGTCGCAGTTTGCAGGCTTGAAATGTACATATTTGTGCCTCAGCACTACACCTGATTTTTTCAGTCCAGCAGCTGCCATCAATCCGTCCAGACTGTCCAGGGCCCAGAACCTAGGTCTTTGCTGTGTTCAGGGCCTGGACGGCCCTGTGGTAGAAGCTGTTCTTCAGTCTGTTTGTCCTTGCGGCCAAGGTCCTGAACCGCCTTTTCGAGGGCAGCCAGGTAAAGTGTTCGTACCCAGGGTGGGTTGGGTCCCTGGAGATCTTGGAGGCCTTCCTGAGACAGCGTGTGTTGTACAGCTCTTCCAGAGAGGGGAGGGGGGCGCCGGTGATCTTCTGTGCTGTTCTCACGACTCTCTGTAGCGCATTTCTCTCCGCGGTTGTGCAGCTGGAGAACCAGTTGCAGATGCCGTAGGTGAGGATGCTCTCCACTGCGCCGCGGTAGAAGGTCACCAGTATCTCCTGCTTGCTGTGTTCCTTCCTGAGGACTCTCAGGATGTATAGCCGCTGTTGTGCCTTCTTGATGGTGTCTTTTGTGTTGTCCTTCCAGGTCAGGTCATCCCGCATGTGCATCCCCAGGAATCGGAGGGTTGAGACTCTCTCCACGCTCTCTCCGTCGATGAGCAGGGGCTGGATCTCTGACTTTTTCCTCCTGAAGTCTACGATGATTTCCTGGGTCTTTGACTTGTTCAGCAGCAGGTTGTTAACCTTGCACAGCTTGCTCAGTTGCTCTACCTCATCCCTGTACGCCGCCTCGTCCCCCCCCGAGATGCATCCCACCACGGTGGTGTCGTCTGCAAACTTTACGATGGAGTTGCTGGGGTGGACGGGGGTGAAGTCGTAGGTGTAGAGGTTGTAGAGGATGGGGCTTAGCACGCAGCCCTGGGGGGACCCAGTGCTGAGTCTGAGGGCTGTGGAGGTGTGGGGGCCCACCCGCACCCTCTGGGGGCGGTCGGTCAGGAAGTCCTTGATCCATGCACATATAGAGTGTGGTAGACCCAGGTCTAGTAGTTTGGTCACTAGCCTGTCTGGAAGGATGGTGTTGAAGGCGGAGCTGAAGTCCACAAAGAGCAGTCTCGCGTAGCTGTTTCCCCTCTCCAGGTGGGATAGAGTGGCGTGGAGAGTCGTCGCGATGGCGTCCTCTGTGGACCTGTGGGCTCTGTAGGCTCGTAGGGCTCATGTGACCTCTGGTAGTGTTGTGCTGCTGACCAATTCATTTCCCTGCAAAAGGACAATTAAGAGTTGTATTGTGTGTGTGTGTGTGTGTGTGTGTGCAAAATTTCATTTTGAGAAGACATTATTTTGAATGCAGTGCCCAGATCAAGAAAACACAAATCCCTCTGCTTGTCTGGTGGAAGTTGAATGACTCAATATCTTGAGAAGAGAGAGAAGAAGAAGGAGCAGGAGAGGTTACTCTGTCGTTTACATGGCTCTGAAATCCCCAAAGTACCTCATGATCAAGCCTTTTCCTGTTTGAGTGTCTAAGCAGGCATTTTTCACAAACGCTCTGACAACACACACACACACACACACACACACACACACACACACACACACACACACACACACATGCGCACGCACACACACACATTTCTCGAACCATAATAAAGCGGTTAGTAGCAACAGAACACACACTGTACACAAAACACATTCCTACTAATAGATGATTCAATCAGTTATCATTTTTCATGATTACCAGTCAGCACTCTCTACGCACCCTCTTGCACTGCTTTAGATGAATCAGAGACAGCACAGCCACAGCGGTCCCTGGTCCCTGTGACCACACTCATTCAAGTCCAAGAGGATCCCTTTTTTTCAAACAAATCCAGAAATCAATACACTCAACTGTTGCCATGGCCCCTTTTCAATGTCGTAGCACTAGCAATTGCCGCAATATAGAACATCTCTGGCATAAACCTGAAGACGCAAAAGTCAGGTAAATAAATCTATGTGAAGATTGATAGGTAGTGAAAATATATTGATAAGATGAACATATTCATTGCTGATATAATTGCTCCCAATATTAATATAATACGCCTATTTCATCCAACACCTGGAGAACCTACTTAAAATGTATTGAAAATAAACTTTTTTTGTTGAATACTTGCTACAAATTCAATGGGTGTCATTTATGATAGGCTGTGTAGCAAGCAACATCCTGACATTTTCGTATAAAAAACATTAAATGATATAAAATACATGTTATAGTTAGTTATAGTTATAGTTCTGTAAAAGAGAGACATGGTAGAACGTGTAGTTCCCTTTTTTTGTTTGTACTGAAAAGCAGAAGTGACAAAAAGGTCTTTGAGTGGGTGGATGACGTCTGCTTGACTGTGTTGGGAGCTGAGCCGCTGCCACAGATCTTGTCGTGAGATGTGTGGTTCTAGAACGTGCTATGATAACTGTGTGGGTGTGTACATGAGTGTGGGTGTGTGTGGGTGAGCAGGGCTGTCGCTTTTTCGGGTCTTTGGTCTTTGAGGGTGGGACTCTAGTCTAGAATGTGCTTTAATGATGTCATTGTGTAGGTGTGTGAGACGGGTTTTGGTGAGATCCCAAATAAAGGGTGCGATTCCAACATGTGCGTTGTGATGTTGCTGTGTGTGGGTGCATGAGGTGATGATGGTTATGGTATTTGGGGTTTGGGTCTCGCTGTGACACTTTGAATTGTTATGCCGTGTCATCCATCCCCTCTCCTTCCCCCTCTCACCCACCAACCTGACATACACTGCAAACAGGGAGGGTTCTGCAGAGGGTTTAAAGTGTCAGTCACTGAGTTTCAACAATGTTTTGAAAATAAATCTAGCAGGCATTCATTTATTCACACATAAGCTTCAAGATATAATCCTCAATTTGTTTTCCAATTATTGGCATAAAGTTGAGAGATTAGGCTGCGGGGAAATATGACCACTGTCCAATTCATAGAGCTCTGAAAGCAGGGACTAACAGTCTATGATATTACAATGTTTTAAACACATTCAAACTCATTTTAAAACTATATATTGTTTGTTTAGCAATACATTGTTAACAAAACATGAATTAAAACAATCTTATATGTTGATTTATGATAAGGTAATACATACTGAGAAGGATGTAGGATAGAATACTTTATACAAAGTGGAGGAAAGTTGTTGTTTTTGTATAGTTTTTTAATCCAAAATTGATGCAAGTTGTGTGTGTTTATGTTTGTGAACTTTGTTATTGTATGCTTCTCTTTATTTGTCTTTTGTTGTTTTGTCTTTGATGTTGGTATATAAAAATTATAATAAAAAAATTTGCAAAAAAAATAAAAAGGTAATACATACTGTCATACAAGTGTACTAAGTCCATTAGGCATTTATAAGTCCTATTCTTCGAGAATCAAGGCAAGCGGAAGAGGCTTGGACATAATATCCCTCTCTATCGACTATCCTCTTTGTCCTTCTGCTACTGTTGTTCAATGGATTACTCTGTGAATGTTTGATCACGTGTCCTTTTCCCTGTTGCATGAGACAGCACTTTTTCGCAGCAAATTTCCATGTTATATTCAGCAAATTCCCATGTTCCTTGGGGATTTTGTCCTGTTATTTTGATGGGAAGCACGTCTGATTTGTTTTATGGTGCTGTGGGTACTTCTGACATTATGCTGGTTCCTCTCCTTTGTGTGTGTGTGTGTGTGTGTGTGTGTGTGTGTGTGTGTGTGTGTGTGTGTGTGTGTGTGTGTGTGTGTGTGTGTGTGTGTGTGTGTGTGTGTGTGTGTGTGTGTTGACATGGATCTGCATGCCTGCCTGTAAAAAGAGGAAGTGAAATGCCTGACTGCATTGCCAAGTGTCACGTGACTGAAAGTGTGATAACCCAATGGCTTTAAAACATTTAGGAATTCACACTGAGCATCAAATTGTTATTTATAATGGTTGATTTTTTTTTTTTTTGCATAATACTATTTATAAGCTGTGAGATGAAAATCGGTATTCCATTAAATAGATAGCTACGGAAAAAAATAAAGACCATCACAAAAAACAGTAGAGTAATTTGAAGCAGGATTTTATTAGGGCGATTTATCTCCTGGTGCTTGCTACAGTAAGGAGAATCTACCAGCTAGGCCAGGCCCAGCACATAGAAAGGCATGGAAAAGAAACGAACATACTTGGCTGATGAAACAGTTACAGAGGGCTATCTGATGACACATTGGGGTTTACCCATGCACTCAAACATTTGAAATCATAATAAATAAATCCTGTATCCCATACTCCACTAAGCAGCCCAATCAACAGATAACAGATATGTGTTCTAGAGCTTTAGCTCAGATATAAAAGGCACTGAACAACTTAAAGCATTACTGTTGAAAAACAACTGTTGTAACCAATGAACCGAAACCAAAAGTACTGTACATGAGCAGGATGCAGCATCCACTACGGTGTTGGTCTTGACACCTGCACCACTGTGCACAGTGGTTTGTTACAACGAGGCAGGAAGTCTACGTCTTTCCTCAGTATTACTTCTTAGGATCCTGATAAAAAAAACATCTCCACTACTGCCTGTCCTGTGTTCACAGGTAATGACGTATCTAGATAGAATACAAGGCGTACGGAAAATTACCCTTTTGTGCATTATCCATGCATGTACAGTAAGTTATCCATGCAGTAAAAATATGAAATTGTACAACCAACATTCATTGGTTTAAACTAAACGGAAATGTATCCTTCTGATTGATTATACTCAGGGACTCTCAAAGAAAATCACTTGTACCACAAATGCCTGATGACTTTAGTAAATTGTGGATGTTATATTCTACTTGGAATATAAATTAATACATTAATAAGGAGCATTATGCCCGCCTGACTACTATGGGATCTAGAGCCTTCAGCCGTTCTGCTCCCCGCCTCTGG
The DNA here is from genome assembly GCF_963989245.1 of Nansenia antarctica. Taxonomy (NCBI): domain Eukaryota; kingdom Metazoa; phylum Chordata; class Actinopteri; order Argentiniformes; family Microstomatidae; genus Nansenia; species Nansenia antarctica. The sequence continues at coordinate 14,894,290 of NC_137692.1, read as the reverse complement.
AACTCTCTGCCACCTAACATTCGCAATATTGACACTCTCACCACTTTCAAATCCTGTCTTAAAACACACCTTTTCACAATGGCTTACTTGGTTTGATCTCCTGTATTTTGTTTGTTGTTATATCTGATTTTGCTGTTTTTTTAAATCTCATTTGCTTTGTTGATTTTAATGTTTTGATATGTGGTTTTAAACTAAACTGTCTTGTAAGGTGTCCTTGAGAGCCTTGTAAGGCGCCCATAAATAAAAATTTATTATTATTATACTAATACTGGGTAGGGCCTCCCTTTGCTCTCAAAACAGCCTCAATTCTTCATGGCATTGATTCCACAAGATGTTGGAAACATTCCTTTGAGATTGTGGTCCATGATTACATGATTGTATCATGCAATTCCTGCATTTTCCAGGTGCACTTTCAGGCTGTGAATCTCACATTCTACCACATCCCAAAGGTGTTCTATTGGGCTTCATATCCAGTGGCTGGGAAGGCCTCTGAAGAACACTGAAGTCATTGTCATGTTCATGAAACCAGTTTGAGACGACTTTTGCTTTGTGACATGTCGCATTACCATGCTGCATTTTCACCTTATATTTGGCAAGCCTTGTGCGCCTGTAGCAGAGATGTTAAATAAGGGGTTAAGAGGGTCTGCTCCTTGCAAAGAATCTTCTCTCTACTCTAATCTTTCTTTCTCTATCCGTTTCCTTGCTCTAAGTATTTGTCACAGTATCGTCTCTGCTGTTAGGAGAAGCCCTGACGTATGGATCTGAGAACTGGAGACTTTCCGCCTGCCAACCAACTCATGATACAAGCCACAATCAGCCCCTGTGGGTTTGTGTAGTGGTAGCAGAAGTTCTCAGGAACTCATTCGTCAGACAAACCCTGACTGAATTTGACTGACTGGAGAAAAGTATGTTTGTTATTCAGGTGGAAGAACACAACTATGACAACAGTCTTGTCCGAATCACAGCAGGGAATATGAATATATGATTCTAGTAGTATAATAGTATAATATAGTATAATATGAGTGAAGGAGAAGTTAGATTAGGCTGGAACAGCGATATGACAATTATTGTCTTCCAGTTGGGCTTTTCAAGTCAAGCTAGAACCTAAGTGAGAACCCTGGTTGTTACGCTGGTTTGTTGACATAGAGTTGACCTCTTTAATGTGTTTGGGATCGGCTGTTATTATAAATTATATGGAATCAAGCAGTCATTCACACAAATATGGTGGTGCACAAAAGAGCCAGGCTTTATATTTTCCCCTAACATTGCCTAATATACTGTAAGTCTTACGTAACATTGGAGGACTGAGGCCAGCCAATCGAATGAGTTTGACACTGTTTTGTATTACAACCTTATGTGGCAGCACATTGAAATATTGACTGACTGTTTGTATGTTTCTTTTATCCCCCACTACCTTCACTTTACTTTACTTGACTCGGTTCTCAGTAATATGACTCACGACTCTTGACTCTTATGTATAAACAAAGGATAAATAAAAATTACTCCACAATCTTGCTGGTTTTTCTAAGTCATTAGGCTATATGCCGTAGTACAGTGAAAATGTTCCTTTAAATTAGAAAGAAAAACCTACAAACCTTCAGGGAACTGTTGACTGTAGGTACAGTATAACCAGAACAGAACAGAGGGAACTCTCTGACTTTATTTGAATCCAACATCAATAACAATGCGGAAGCCAAGCGACAACATGCATGAACAAGAAAAAAAAAACTAAAAATATTTTAACAAGGAGATTTTGAAAGGGTTGTGGTTAAACACTAGCCATTTACCAAACCTCCTATATTGCATCACCTATTTCCCAACAGAAATGACAGTAATGGTGAACACTGATTTTCCTAACTCATGCAATCTTTCAGTGAGTAAAGGAGTTGGGGTTATTCGGACAATGGAGGATGATGATGAGCTAATGGCTCTTTGGTTGCAAAAAGAAATCCTTCTTGGTTCAAACCAGGACAAGGTAAGTCAACCTTAAAGTCATGTTTTCCTGAGACAACCAAAACTAGGAGGGAAGCTCTCACTGTCATGTTCAAAAAGGTAAAACCCTGAAACAAACATCCACAGTATTAATAAAGGCTGCCGCATTCATGTCAGGAAAATGTCAGTCGAAATTATGTTATTCTATTTCCAATTAACTATATAGTTGTTCGAATTACAATAATTGTTACGATTGGGTGTGAGTAGCCAGCAGTTTGAGACCCCTGCTAAATAATATATAGAGAAAATATGACTACTATTTTAAAGGTCTAGTCGTCTTAATTATTTGTCCTTGATTGTATATGTTAACCATACCATAGGGGTGGTCTAATGGATAGTGAGTTATAAAGTAATCAATCATCAAATACTTCCATAGTGTAGCTTTGATATGAAAAATGGTTGCTTGAAGCTCTTTGAGGAATACAATGGCAATGCTTAATATGAACATAATCGATTCAATCATTCATTTCCTATGCTGTACACTGAAAAAATAATAATCTACCAGGTTATTTACAATGACTTATTTTATTAGAAGCCAATCTTCAAAGTCAGCAATGTAAATCAGGCTGATGGTGACTATGGTGTAAATCCAACTGCAAATGGTGGAATAAAATATATTCTTTATTTAGAAATTGGGAATAAAACATTTAGAAAATACAAAAGCAACGTCATCAGTGTACAAAATGTTGTTCAATGAAATATCATATAAACCATTAAAAAATCTTTACATGGTATATTATAAGCAATATACAGTAAAAATGAATTGGTGTGGAACTGCTGTCTTGTTCACACTACAATGCTCTGAGAACTCGAGATAGATAGCACATGAGATTAATATGACATAGCCATTACCAAGGAATACCACAGTGCTACCACTGATACAGTACAGTACATCCCCATAAACTTCCTCTTTCGGAAATGTAGTACCTTGTCTCGTTTGACAGCTGTTTTGGCATGCTACTCCCAACTATGGCCAATACAGTATGTACAAAGAACATTAACCTAAGTGGTCCGGCTTAATACTAGCATAACGCTGTCCTAACAATGGCGTAAGACATGCATTTAAAGCAGAGCCTAACCTATTATTTAATGCTCAAATTGAAGTTTCTGAGTAACAAGCAACACATTTGCTATACCTCCCAAGCAAAAGAAATGAAACAAAAGTATTTGTATTTCTTTCTCTGGGGCCCTAGCACAGACTGAGGTCCATGTATAGGAAGAACCATCTCTGCCACAATTTTTACCATCACGACATAACCCTGTTATGTAACAGTACCAGTCAAAGGTTTGGACACATTCAACATTGAATGGGAAAGTGTCCAAACGTTTTGACTGGTAATGTATGGAACATCCACTTAAATATAGTGAAATACCTTTCGCGTGCACAATATCACAGCAGCAACCCACTTCAAGTCAAGTGTTCATGAAAAAATAACTCTCTCATTTGTGTTAACCCTTGCCCCTTTTCCTAAAAAAAAATCAATTACTATGTAAAACTAAAGCCCAATGCACACAGCGTGCGATTTCTGTTGCACGACAACATTCCATTGTTGTCATGAATTAATTAATTAATTAATTAATTTTGCCATTTAGCAGACGCTTTTATCCAAAGCGACTTACAATTACGAATTACAGGGACATTCCCCCTGGAGTAACTGAGGGCTAAGTGCCTTACCCAAGGGCACACTAGTAGTGGTGTGGCTTCAGGCGGGATTTGAACTCACAACCTTCCGATCACAAGTCCAACTCACTATCCACTAGACCACCACTACCCCTGAATGGAATCGAATTTTCGCAGTGCGATTAAAATCGGGGGCGTGTGCATTGGGATGCGATTTTCTCATAGACTTCCATTCAAACTTCAAAATGGAATGTTGTCGTGCAACAGAAATCGCACGCTGTGTGCATTGGGCTTAAGAACATTCATATCAAGTACATTCATCGTAAAGCAGAGCGACCAGTAGAACGACATTTGCCCGATCTCACACATGACTCATTGTATCTGTTTCCTTAGACAGAACATCTTCACTCAGTGAAGAAGGCCCAAGAAGCCAACGTGTCAAAGCGGCCATCTTGTCCCATCGCATTGGCTGAGAAAGGGTTCTGTAAATTCTTTAGGGCTTGGGTGTTGGCGCTATTGCTGCTTTCAGGCCTCACGGTGTCCATTGCAGCATCGTTGCTCATGGGCCGGGGGAGCAGGTTGGTGTATGACTGCTGACCGTCCAAGGGGGGTACTATTTGTTCCTCCTGGCCCCCCCCTGTTGTAGGCTCCTGCTTAAGCTGAAAGCCATTCTGAGGGCCCCCCCCCACCAGGCTCTGCATGAGTTCTTCCCCCTCTGCACTATCCAGGAAAGGGAAAGAACCCAGACTCAGTGAAGCAGATCCGACTCCAGGCCCGTTCAGAGTGCCCTGGACTGGGGGGAGAGGGTTGTAGGGCCAGACCGTCTGGAGACCCTGGGACTGGGTTCCCTGGGTCTCCTGCTCCTCAGAGCCCGGCTCTTTCCTGTGGACGTTATGGTGGTGGAGGTGGCGGTCCGGCCGTACCTGGCTAACAGCGGCACCCTGGGGGTCCAAGCACTGCAGGTCACTCATGGTGAGCTCGGGCAGAATGCCGCTGCTCCCCCCCCCATGAGGGTAACCAGGACCGCGGTTTAGTTGCTGCAGCCCATTGCTAGCACGGGCCACATCGCCGGAGGTACTCGCAGGGTTAATCCGAATTGTCTCCAAGGACAGTGCTGGGTTGGGGTTCTGCCACAGTGGATGGTTGATCATCATTGGGTGCTGGGAGCTCTGTGGGCATGTGGGATTGTACATGGCAGGAGGAGGTTGACGCGCCATACAAGGGGAAGACTGTTTGATGTACATCTTTGAGGTGTCTAGAAAAGAGGAGGCTTGACTGTTAGTAGCCATCATTCTTGTGTCTATAGAATATGCACATCCGCACTTACATTTCACCTACCCTAAAACTAAGGGTTTCATAATGAGGTAAGAAATGGGTTCGATAAAGGGAAGATCGGGGCTTTTAGGCACAGTGGTTGGTTGTCACAGTGTTCATAATAAAAAAAACCTGGAGGGTGTAATGACAAAATTTGACATGCAGTATGTATCCTTTACTATTGGAGATGATTCATATTGTTTATTTTTTACTTTAAGTCTAGTGTCAGCATTACAAAGCCAAGACATAAAAAGGCTTGGCTTTTGGTTAGGCTTTGTCCTCTTTGAATGGATTTGAAACTGTAGTGGACGGGGAGAGCAGGGTGTGAGGGTGTTCTCTGACCTTTTCTCAACAGCAGCATCTGTGACACGGGCTTCGGTCCAACGCTTTGGTTAAACGGATTCACTGAGGCGAAAGGACAACAGAGGGATGTAATACTCCTCGTGGCATCGCATTCTAGCACACAAGTACACATAAACACACACACACACACACACACACACACACACACACACACACACATACACACTTGCAGACAACATAGAAGCCTTGTTGGTCTTACCATGGGTCGTCATCACGTAGTCTCTTTTCATCTTCTTTCTTTGGCAGCCGTAGGGGTCTGCAGATGACATAATATAATTATATAATTAATAATAATATAATAGAATTAATATAATATAATTATATAATTAATAATAATATAATATAATTAATTTAATATAATTATAATAATCAATCAATGAATCAATCAAACACACACACATGGGCCTCATTCATCAATGACCTTCAATAATTGCTTCATGTTATTATGAATAAAAAGAGTGAGTTGGAGGCAGGCGTAGATTTTGTTCAGGCCAAAGAACAATTCTCAAGTCAATGCCGGAAGATATTTTTATTGTATTGTTCTTAATTGTGCCGCAATTGTTCTTGCGGCAAAACGATTTAAGATCGAGTCTGTACATATGCATGATTGAAGCATTTTGATTTTTTTTTTTTTTTTCAATGTGTCTATCGGTCTGTCAAAGTACTTATGGCAAGGTGGCAACGTATATGTTTAAGATGGTCCATGCGTACGGGTGTATGTTCAGAGGTATACAGGTCTGTCAATTTGTGCTCAAGCGTGTTGAGGTGTACTGCTCAAGACTGTTCATGTGTACTAAGGTATGTGTGGTGCCTGCTCACCTTTGTCATTGGGCAGATAGCGGAACTCCATAGGCTCGCTGACTTCCTGGTCGGTGGGACGGCGGAGCTGCATGCGCACAGTAACCGGGGCGGTGATTGACGGGTCATAGTAGGGCGGAGTCTTGAACACAATGGCCACCTGGCGATGAACGTCAGCCTGGGAAAAAGATCCCTTGGCCTCCCAGCCATCGGACGTGAAGAAACGCACCTCAATGTCATCTGGTGTTGATGAGGATGGGATGAATGGAGGGGTGAGGGGAATAGAAGAGTTTAAGACTGTTATCCAAGAGATGCAAAGAAATGACGGTTTGGATAAACACAGTACATAGTAGATGGATGGATTAGAACAGACCCACATTTCATGA